>NC_053493.1:83498531-83798531 GCF_905171775.1 Rana temporaria | reverse complement strand
TGTAGAGTGTTATGCTGAATACCTTCAAAGAATGCTGCACGTCTGGCTATCTCTGGCTTGAATACTTTCTGAGTAACTGACCCGGAACAAACATGCAGATCAGAAAGTAACAGTAACATCAAAAGTTCTGATCTTCACACCTCTAGCTCATGAAACTGTGCGAACGCCAGTCTATCGCATGATAGCCAGGCAACTAGCATTTCTGAAAGAGGTTAGCAATGAAAGCCATATTATTTTAACACACGTTTCCTTTTAGCCTCCAATAACCCGTCAATGACATCACAAGGGGTGGGCGACGTCAATGGATGACCACGCCCCCTGCCTATAGAAGAGGTTTCGGACAACTGGGACATAACAACAGAGAAAGACAGCTTCAGGACAAGACTGTCTTTTTTTGTTTAGCGGGTAACCAGCGGCGAGGAAGAAGACCGCTTCGCAGAAGACAGCGCAAGAGGAAGACAGCGCAAGAGGAAGACAGCGGAAGAGGAAGACAGCGGAAGAGGAAGACAGCGGAAGAGGAAGACAGCGGAAGAGGAAGACAGCGGAAGAGGAAGACAGCGGAAGAGGAAGACAGCGGAAGAGGAAGACAGCGGAAGAGGAAGACAGCGGAAGAGGAAGACAGCCCAAGAGGAAGACAGCCCAAGAGGAAGACAGCCCAAGAGGAAGACAGCCCAAGAGGAAGACAGCCCAAGAGGAAGACAGCCCAAGAGGAAGACAGCCCAAAAGGAAGACAGCCCAAGAGGAAGACAGCCCAAGAGGAAGACAGCCCAAGAGGAAGACAGCCCAAGAGGAAGACAGCCCAAGAGGAAGACAGCGCAAGAGGAAGACAGCGCAAGAGGAAGACAGCGCAAGAGGAAGACAGCGCAAGAGGAAGACAGCGCAAGAGGAAGACAGCGCAAGAGGAAGACAGCGCAAGAGGAAGACAGCACTGGGAGATGACGGCTCCAGGTTTCTTATTTATACGGGAGTTCACCCGAAAAAAAAATTTTAACATTAGATTGAGGCTCATTTTGTCAAGGGGAATCGGGTGTTTTTTTTACATTCGAAGCAGTACTTACCGTTTTAGAGATGCATCTTCTCCGCCGCTTCCGGGTATGGTCTTCGGGACTGGGCGTTCCTATTTGATTGACAGGCTTCCGACAGGCTTCCGACGGTCGCATACATCATGTCACGAGTACCTGAAAGAAGCCGAACGTCGGTGCGGCTCTATACGGCGCCTGCGCACCGACGTTCGGCTACTTTCAGAAAATCGTGACGCGATGTATGCGACTGTCGGAAACCTGTCAATCAAGTAGGAACGCCCAGTCCCGCAGCCCATACCCGGAAGCAGCGGAGAAGATGCATCTCTAAAACGGTAAGTACTGCTTCGATTGTAAAAAAACACCCGATTCACCTTCACAAAATGAGCCTCAATCTAATGTTTTTGGGTGAACCTCCACTTTAAGGACTTGTCAATAACTGGCTCTTGTATTTTGTTAAGATCTCACTTTTTTTTTTTGGTGAATGGGTAGGGGAACGATACCTATTCACTCGGGGGGGGGGGGGGGGCGAGATCTGGGGAACCCCTTGTTAATGGGGGTTTCGCGACTCCGATAAGCCCCCCGCCTGCAGACCCCCAACAACCACCAGTAACATGGGGGCAAGGTGCTTTGGCATGGGGGGGGGGGGGGTCCGCTCTGAATCCATACTAGATCCGAAGGGCCTGGCATGGACATGCGTTTCTGGTGTGGTAAAACCGCAGCTCAACCATCTGTTTTTTACCACACCCTGGCCGCAAAGTGAATGATTGAATCTGTCGAACTACAATGATCTGCAGAGCTCAATACAGTCTCAAAGCAAGGGCACACAAACAACAATTGTTATCTATGGGGCTTGTTCACACCATAATAGTATGTTAAGGTGCGGTGCATAGAAATGCAGCATGTCTGTATTTTTACACAGCACAATATAGCACACCGAATGACACCACACTGTGTCGCAATGTGCTGCCAATGCTCCTCATTACTCCTACACAATGTATACCAGTACATTTTAATGTGCAGGCCGGTATAAAAACAAGTCCTTATTATGCTATGAGCTAAAGAAATGCACCTGTCATGGCTTCTCCAGGCAAGCGTAATGATTGGAGAGCGATCGCTGCAGTAAGACAGCAGAAAGCACGCCATCAGTTATATACAGTCACACTGCAAGCTCCGTACTAATCTCTCCCTGACCACATCTTTGACCAACCTAGATTTTTCTTTTTTTTTTTCAGTTTAGAAAACCTTTTGATTGACAAGTCTGTGATTAAAGACATTTCACGGCAATAAATTATAATCCATAAAAAAATAGGGTTTGGTCACACTTTCATGTATATGATGCAGTTTGACGCACCATAAACTGCACGTTAAATTTATGGTGAGATTACTGGCAGCAGAGTAAATGGTACTATTCTTCACTAAGCATTTTCATCCAACGTGTTTTATAAAAAATAAGGAAAGTAGTTTTTTTACTACATTTTGATGGAAACAAGTCTACCATGAAAATGAATGAAATCACACGCACCTGCCAACACTCCTGATTTTTGTGGCACTGTCCCATGATTTAGTGCCCATTCACACTGCTCTGCAGCAGAATTGCGATAAAAACGCATATGCCTTTTTAACAAACTTTTTCTGTGTTTCAGATCCGTTTCCAGTGCACTGGGAAAGCGAGTGTGACTCAAAAAAATAACAAACATGTTATACTTACCTGCTCTGTGTAGTGCTTTTGCACAGAGCAGCCCAGATCCTCCTCTTCTGGGGTCCCTCTTCTGTGCTCCTGGCCCCTCCCTCCTGTTGAGTGCCCCCACAGCAAGCAGCTTGCTGTGGGGGCACTCGAGCCGTGTCACAGCTCTGTGTGTCCATTCCCCGCCCAGTCCCCTCTCTCTCCTGATTGGTTAACTGAGTTTGATTGACAGCAGTGACAGCCAATGGTGCCACTGCTGTGTCTCAGCCAATTAGGAGGGAGAGTCTCGGACGGCAGAGACACTCGCTGACATCGCTGGATAAAGAGGGACCTTGGGTAAGTTTTGGGGGGGTGAGGGGGGCTGCTGCACACAGAAGGCTTTTTATCTTAATGCAAAGAATGCGCTAAGATAAAAAACCTTCTTACCGCGTACACACGACCATTTTTAATGGTCTAGAAAAAAGGAATTATTTTTCAACGTGATTCTTGTCAAGCCTGCCTTGCCTACACACGATCGTGAAAAAACATTTTTTCGAGCAAAGCGCGGTGACGTACAACACATACGACGGCACTATAAAGGGGAAGTTCCATTCAGATGGCGCCACCCTTGGGGCTGCTTTTGCTGATTTCGTGTTAGTAAAAGTTTGGTGAGAGACGATTCGCGCTTTTCAGTCTTCGCGCTTTTTAGTCTGTTACAGCGTGACGAATGTGCTATATCCATTACGAATGCTAGTTTTACCAGAACAAGTGCTTCCGTTTCATAACTTGCTTCTGAGCATGCGCGTCTTTTTCACGTCGTTAAAGCCTACACACGACCCTTTTTCACGACGTAAAAAACAACGCAAAAAAATAAAGCATGTTCTAAAGTCATGAAAAATTCTCTGGAGCCCACACACGATCGTTTTTTAAAAATGTAATTTTTCACGTCATGAAAAACGGTTGTGTGTACGTGGCATCTGACTTTACAACCCCTTTAAAAACATATTTTCTAAACTAAGCCAACTAATTGTATAAATAAATAAAAATATTCTCGGCCTTCTGCTTTACATATTGCGCTTATCCACACGAGGAAATAAAAAAATAAAAATACATAGGAGTACAATTAAACACGTGATTTGTATGTATAACCCACGTGTTCTCTGTGTTTGCCAAAAGACCTAAGAAAAATAATAAAATAAAGATATAATGGTCCTTTTTATGGGTACAGTTTGAATGTGCAGAATGTACAAAGTTGATGGAAAAGTGCCTAAGATCAACATGTACATTCTGTTTTCTTCCACAACAGCCAACTGGATGCAGAAATTTCCCCAGTCTAATCCAAGCCCAAAATACAGTACAAAGCGTTGTCCTGCCAGGAACACTAAAATCCCTCTCGTGCGTGCATTTCACTGCGACAATACACTCTTCTTTCCAAACCTCTTGGTGCCAATAGGATGGCAAAAAAAAAAAAAAAAAACGAGAACAAATTTGTTTATATGGATTCATTAAGTCGATGACCATTTTAACTATTTATCTACATATAATAAGGTAGGAAGGGCCAGATTTCACCCCAACCACTGGCCATTATGATTTCTCTATGACCACAAGGCATCACAGCTGTAGGTTCTTGAACCTTGTTCAGACCACAAATACACAGTAAATTACAGCCTCGTTATACCTATTGTGGATATAAGACTTGGAGCCCTTTCACACTGTGCCGCCCATAGTGCCAGCGGTAAAACGCTGCTATTTTTACCACCGACGCTATGGGCGGATTTGCGGCGCATTTCGGCCGCTAGCAGGGCGCATTTACCCCCTGCTAGTGTCCGAGAAAATGTTAAAACCGCTCGCAATGACCTGCTGAAGCAGCGCATTGAGGGCGGTATTGCCACGCTGTCCCATTGATTTCAATGTGCAGCAGCGGAGGAGGAGCAGTAAACACACCGCTCCTTTTCCGCTCCAAAGATGCGGCTAGCAGGACTTTTTTTACCATCTTGCTAGCGCACTGTTCCAGTGTGAAAGCCCATCTGGCTTTCACACTGGAGTGAGTGGGGACTAAGGCCCGGATTCTCGTACGAGTTACGCCGGCGTATCTCCAGATACGACGTCGTAACTCTGAGTCCGACCCGTCGTATCTATGCGCCTGATTATTAGAATCAGTTACGCATAGATCAATTGAAATCAATGGGAAAGCGCGGTAATACCGCCCGCAACACGGGCGGTATTAACCCTTTTTCGGCCGCTAGCGGGGGTTAAAACCTCACCGCTAGCACCCGAATATACCGTCACCGCGGCTTCACGCCTCAATGTGAAAGAGGTCTAACAAGATGGCAGAAACAATAAATATATTACCTGAGCTGCATATATTTTGGAAGTTTCCTTTTATGAGCCTTGTCAATTTTGGTGTTGTAACATTATTGATCTAACTTTCTTTGGCTGACTGGATATTTTGCAGCCGATTTACTAAACAAATAAAAACTGTGTTGACATAAATAGCCAATCAAGGCAATTTTTTGTTTGCACATAATTGGACTATTAAAATGAATACAGATTTACCCTATTTATTGAGCTAAGTGAACAGTCTCTACTCCTTCAGTACATCAAACACAATGTATCAGAAAGTATTAATGTGCCACGATATTCATGGAATAATAGCAACTGATATTTCAATGCAAGCAACCACTGTGTCAGGAACCAGAGCAGCTACTGGTGGCATTGTGGTTCTCAGACCTAAAAGGTGTAATTCCGACAGTGGGTGCCTCCCAACAGCCAGCAGATCCCAGGAGCTTGTCTGAGCCTAATGCTGGTTGTTGGGAAGGTATTTAGCCCTTTTTCTATCTTTCCACAGGGCCTCGTCATTATTCCCATTGTGCCAAACATCCAGATATTGTTGTGCCTGTTCTGGTCCTTCTTCTGTGCCTGCTACCCTGATGCTGCTGGCTCTACCTGTACCTTGTACTGGATCCCAGCTCTTGTCCACTTCCTGACCTGTCTCACCCACTGTTCCACGTACCTCCGGCCTGACTCTGCCTTACACAATCTCTCTCCTTGCTTTGTATATAATGTATCATAGTTAGATAGTTGAGTAGTTTTTGAGTTATCGTGTTTTTCACTTGCACTTGTATTGCTTGTGATGTTGGATGGTTTTTGCTGTGTTATTAACAAATCTTATTATAATTGCACTTAGCTTGGGTCCAATCTCCCTTGCACAGCTACACAGATCTAGTCATCCTTGTTGGATATTGGCACTTAGTACTAAGACACTGACACCGGTAGTAAATACTAGATTGAAAGAACCTCCCATGTGGCTCAGCAAAGACATCTACAACCCAAGTCCACTAATGTGTGGCGTCTCTAATACTGTACTGGCTGGGTTAATGGACTGATGATAACAATCATCTGACGTCTGGAATTTGCTGAGCATATCACCTACTGCATTCTTCCTAGTGAGGATTGAATCTGAACTCTGTAGAAAAGTTTAGCCTTTAGGGCCAAGGACATCACTAAGTGATTACGGTAAGAGGAAATTCTCCTCCACATTGCAGTAAATATGTAACATAAGGAGAATTAGAGGCGAGTGTTGTTTTCCTCGGAAGAACTTGGCTTACAAGTTAAAAACAATAATGTTGTGTGGACGAAGAATATGGAAAAACAGAGGGCCAAAAAGGTCTTCCTGGGATCAAGTGAGGATACATTTTATATGAAAACAGTTCTCTTAGCACCCTATGGTCTTGGGATTTATTGAGCATGTTTGCATTGTAATAGGGAAAAATGCTTACTAGTGAGAAACAATAAACAGATTCTGAATCTAAACAAAATAACAATCTTAAAGGGGTTGTAAAGGTCAAAAAAAAAAATTCCCTAAATAGCTTCCTTTACCTTAGTGCAGTCCTCCTTCACTTACCTCATCCTTCCATTTTGCTTTTAAATGTCCTTATTTCTTCTGAGAAATCCTCACTTCATGTTCTTCTGTCTGTGACTCCACACAGTAATGCAAGGCTTTCTTCCTGGTGTGGAGTGTCGTGCTCGCCCCCTCCCTTGGACTACAGGAGAGTCAGGACGCTCTCTACATTGCAGATAGAGAAAGGAGCTGTGTGTTAGTGGGTGTCCTGACTGACATTTAAAAGCAAAATTGAAGGATGAGGTAAGTGAAGGGTGACTGCACTAAGGTAAAGGAAGCTATTTTTTTTTTTTACCTTTACAACCCCTTTAAAGTGGAACTTCACTCTCTCAATCAACATTGACAATTTTGAATCCTTATGCTGCTTGCATTAGTAAATAGATAGAAAAGTATATCATATTTACTTGTTTTAAAACTTTTTTTTTTTTACATTTCTATAGTTACTTCTTAGTTTTCATGCCTAGGCAAATAATGTCATATATCCCAGAAGTCTTGCCTGTATGCCTGAGCTAAGGGCAGATAGATTTCAGGAAGTAAATGTTACACATAAATCATTGGCCCTCACTCAAGATGGCCACAGCCAGAAATGCTAGGCGGGTGCTTTTCTACCTGATTTCCCTGGAAAATCAAGCATGGGTGGATGGATGGGTTAGTTTGCTTTGAAAATTACAAATTAATTAAATGGCCTTTTTGGTTTGTGGTGCTCAGATATCGTGTAGTTCCACTTTAAACGTGGTAGTAAATTTTGGTTAACATTTTGTACCTATAGGAAAGCTTATAGTAAAGCCTCGTACACACGACCGAGGAACTCGACGGGCGAAACACATCGTTTTCCTCGTCGAGTTCCTTGTTAGACTGTCGAGGAACTCGACAAGGCAAGTTTCTCCATTCCCGTCGAGGAAATAGATAACTTGCTCTCTTTTTGGCTCGTCGAGTTTCTCGACAGTTTCCTCAACGAAAATGTACACACGACTGGTTTCCTCGGCAAAAAAATATCTCCCAGCAAGTTTCTTGCTGTTTTTTGCCGAGAAACTTGGTTGTGTGTACGAGGCCTGAGTCTTACCTTTAGGTACACTGAATATGTTCTAAACTTGCAACATTTAGGAGATATTCAAATTGGCTCTAGCATGTGCAGTGACACTGAGTGAATCTTGAATGCAGAGCGCCATGCTGAAATAAAGACTCTCATGCGCATGCACAGGAGTGACGTTATTACAACCAGGCTAGTCAAACATCTAACGAATGTTACAGGGCAAAGATGGGAGCACAAGCATAAATGATAGCTGGACTGGATTACATGAAAGAGACAGAATGATGTGAGGCAACCAACATCCACAGAAGATCTACAATTATCTAACCATGTCTGGAAAAACCTACCTGCAGAGTGCCTTCAGAAACGATGTGTACGTGTACTGAGGCCCAGTTCACACTGCCACAGCTTGTCATGTGACTTGAGGGTTCAAAGTTGCAAATCAAGTCGCGCCCTATGAACGGCAATGGAACTGTTCTAATTGGTGCGACTCAAGTCTCTCCGACTTAGAAAAAGGTTCCTGCACTACTTTTGGTGCGACTTCAGCACGACATGCATTGACTTCTGTTAAAGAAGTCGTATCCAAGTCGTGGTGAAGACACACTGGGATGTCAGACTTTGAAGCCGCGTCAGTGTGAATCGGGGCGTAGTAGAATTGATGGTGATTTGAAAGCAACGAGTGGCCACACCAAATATGGATTTTAATTTGATCTGGATTTCTCATCTGTTCATTTACTTCCCTTTTTATTAATTGATAAAAATAAAAAATATTAACACTTCTATTTCTGAAAGCATTCTTAATTTACTGCATTTTTCACACCTGCCTAAAACTTTAGCACAGTAATGTATACATAGACATATTTCCTGTTATTTCTAAAAGGGAAATTTCCCTTGCTCTGACCTTTAATCTGAAGAGGTCATTTCTAAAACAGGATAGAGGGACCATAACAAGCTGGAAACAACAATAAACTCATATCATGGCGTTAATGTAGAAGTATTATGAGAATTCCTATGGGGGCACTCAATTTCCATGTATTCATTCAGACACGGAGCCCAGACCTGGTCCCTCACCCTCTCTCCCCTGATTGGCTGACTGACTTTGATTGGCAGCCATGAAAGCCAATGGCCCCGCTGCTGTGTCAAAAATTTGACACTGTCGCTTTATTTTTTTTATGGAACTTTATTGCTATCACAAGGCATTAACAACATCTCTTGTGATAGCATGAGCCATGACAGATCCTCTTTATGGAAAGATCTGGGGTCTATTAGACTCCAGATCTCTCTAGTCCCTTCAAAGCATCTTATCAAACCGAGATCAGTCTGCTTAGATGCTTTAAAAGCCAAAAATGTCTTGTAAACAACGAAAACCAGAATTGACTAAATCCTCGCTGCTACGTTCTCGTAGATATACATCATAGCGGGTACCTGTCAAAACCACTTCCAGGGTATTTGCCCCCCCTCCTGCTTCCACAAGCCATTCACAACACGCAGCGCGCTACATGCATGCACAGTAGGGAACTGGCTGTGAAGCCACAAGGCTTCACTTCCGATTTTGCTTACTCAAAATGGCGGCGGCAATGAAAAAACAACTCCGGATTCGTACACAGGTGTCCTAATATTAAAAGTAAAACTACAATATATTAGCTGCTGACTTCATTTTTCTGATGGAGCCTGGAGCTCCTATGTAGGGGCCCATTCACAACAGAAGCTGTCAAGAAGTCTTCTTTTTTAATGCATTCCCACTACATAGACAGTCCAGAACAATAAATTGAAATGAAAGCAGTTCAAACCACTGCATTGCAGTGAGAAAAAAATGCACGTAAACGCAACCCAACAAGCAATAAAACGCAACTGTGAGATTAGAAAAAAAAATGTATGCCTCCTCTGATAATCCCACCTTTCCATTCCATTTACTGGTTATAAAATATACATTTTACAGTAAAGATGATTTTATTTTTTTTAAAAACGGATTGCAAAATATGAACAAAAAAAATGCATAAAAGAATACAACGCAACTCAATCCATGCAACTTGCACTTGCGTAGCTGAATGAAAATGAAAGAATTGTGGTGTGTGAACGGGCCATCAATCCATTAGTAACACCGAGTCCAGTCTACACATCTTGGCACACATGCCCAGTTTGAAGATCCAGAAGTATATGAAGAGACACCAGCTGAAAAAATAAGCACTCACATGCCGCCTGAGGACTTTCAATACTTGTGTCAATGGTGACGCTACGCAGCATGCAGTTCCTGTGGAGGTTTACAAACTGTACAGCCAGATGCACCAATTACATGGGGCTGGAAAATGCAATTAGAGAAAGATCTGAATTTACTGCCAGGGCAGAGCTGGCTCTCACCTTAGCCAAGATTCAGATGTTCCAGTTACATTATAGTGAGCCCATTTGCACACACATACATAAATAACCGTCTTTCTTTATCCCAGACACAAATGTACTACCAGTGACAGATGTGAGCAGGACGCCATGAGAAACAAATAGTGCCAAGAACACACTGTCATCTAGTCGTTCAACTACTGTCCGCACATAGAGGTGGCAGCCCGGTGTTAGAGGACAGGTTTACAACGCGTCAACAAATGCTGTTTTAAAGCGGAATTAAGTCTGGTAATACGGGCCGAATGTCGGGTGGAATCGGCCGGTCTAATAGAAAGAGGCCAACATTTGACGGGCCGACAGGAAAAAGTCATTCGGCCAGCTTCTGTCAATGAGGGCATGACCGAAAAAGGTCGGCCGTTCGGCTCCCGATCAGCCAATGGCTGAGAGTGTTCTGACGGGGGGCCGTCCCCCTTTCAGAACAAAATAGCACAGTAGAAGAGATCGATGTACGAACATCACATAGTTGGTATAGCGGCTCCTCCAGAGCTGTCAGGTTGTTTTCCGTTCAGCCCTGCAGGGTTAAGAAAAATATATATATATTAGTGTGTACTAGGCTAAAGCCCGGGTTTACACTGGGCTGCGGAAGTGAAGCCGTGCAAGTTTAGCTGAACTCGGACGATTCCACTCCTGCTTGTCAGTCCCGATTTTGGCCGCGATTACAGAGACATCTGTGCAGGTTTCTGCACAGATGTCAATGTAAATCGCGGCCCTAAATTGCAAAAAGTAGTACAGAAACAACGTTTTGAAATTGCAGATGCAGCGTTGCACCGATTAGGACGGTGCCATTGCCGGCAAATGCCGCCGATTTGACATGCGATTTGACATGTCAAATGGCACCAGTGTGAACCAGGGCTCTAACTCTAAAAAAGTCAAATGTCAAAATTGCGTGACAAGTCACTCCATTGTGAACGGAGGCTAATGCAGAGAATTAACGTAAAAAAAAGTTAGGCTTTAAAACCACTTTATATCCCCTCATTAGCAATATGATTCTCAAACCCTTTTTATAACAAATTTTGGTTTATGATTCCCTCTGAATGTAAACTTGCCTAGACTTGTCTATTTTCACCTACGATATGAGTCACAGGGAAAACACAGTTACAACAATAGAGGAAACACTCAGGGAATGCACTTTTATGCACACTGAAGCTGATAAAAGCTATAAAAAAACGCCAGTAGCTTTGCAGGGAGCCTTTAAACGTGTTTTAGTGTTTTTGCAATACCTTTAATCAGTGTTTTTCAGTGTAGCTTTTTTTTTTATTTTTTACTTTTTTTTTTTCAATGGATTAAAAAACGCAAAAAAACACTGGCATCGGCGTTTTTGAGAGTTTTTCAGCGTTTTTGAGCGTTTTTTCCCCGACAAAAAACGGCACTTTGAACGCAAATTTTGGGCGTTCAGAAAAAAGCCAATAAGCTCCAAAGCTCATTAACACAAAAAAACGCCCAGGTGTGCATGGGCACATAGGTTAACATTCAGTTCAGTTTATGGGCTTTAAAAAATAAGCCAAAACGCCAATAAACTGCAGTTTATCAGCTTCAGTGTGCATGGAGCCTAATTATTATATCAGCAGCAGCTTTTATTTTCCAAGTTACCATGTCACCGCGTTATTGGCGGTCGAAAAAGTTTAGAGAACTTTTGTGTGACCGTGTGTATGCAAGCCAAGCTTGAGCGGAATTCCGTCGGAAAAACCTTTGAAAATCCAATCGTGTGTACGCGGCATAAGGCTGGATTCACACCTATGCATTTTTTGTGCTTTTTGCATTTGGCAGATTTGCACTACAGTCCATTTAACATGGTTTCCTATGGAACACGTTCTGTAGTGCAAATCTGCAAAAAGCACGAAAAATGCATAGGTGTGAATCCAGCCTTATGCCGCGTACACACGATTGGATTTTCAAAGGTTTTTCCGACGGAATTCCGCTCAAGCTTGGCTTGCATACACACGGTCACACAAAAGTTCTCTAAACTTTTTCGACCGCCAATAACGCGGTGACATACAACACTACAACAAGCTGAGAAAATGAAGTTCAATGCTTCCGAGTATGCGTAGGAATTTTGCACGTCGAAATTGCTACAGACGATCGAATTTTCCAATAGGAATTTTTTCCGTCTGAAAATTTGAGAACCGGTTCTCAATCTTTTGCTGGCGGAAATTCCGACAGCAAAAGTCCGATGGAGCATACACACGGTCGGAATTTCCGGTCAAAAACTCACATCGGACTTTTGTGTTGGAATTTTCAATCGTGTGTGCGGGGCATTTTTAGTGCTTTTTGCTTTACAGAAGGTGTTTGAGAGGAAACCATGTTAAACGGTCTGTAGTGCAAATCTGAAAAATGCAAAAAGCACTAAAAATGCATTAGGTGTGAATCAAGTCTTAGGCCTCGTACACACGACCGAGGAACTCGTCGTAAATGAAACATCGTTTTCCTCGACGAGTTCCTTGTTAGGCTTGTCGAGAATCTTGTCAAGCTTTCTTTGCGTACACACTGTCAATACAAAATCTCGTTGTTCTCAAACGCAGTGACGTACAACACGTACGACGGCACTATAAAGGGGAAGTTTGATTCCACTGGCACAACCCTTGGGGCTGCTTTTGCTAATCTCATGTTACTGCGTGTTAAGTAAAAGTTTGGTGAGAGACGATTCGCGCTTTTCAGTCTGTTCCAGTGTGACGAATGTGCTATCTCCATTACAAACCCTACTTTTACCGAAGGTGCGCTCCCGTCTCATACTTTATTCTGAGCATGCGCGGGTTTCTAAGCATACACACGAACGTGTTTCTCGTCGTAAACCAGCCCGACGAGAAACATGACAAGGAAATTGAGACTCCCGACGAGAAAAAAGAGAACTTGTTCTCTTTTTTTCTCGTCGAGTTCCACAACAGTTTTCTCGACGAAAAACATACACACAACCGTTTTCCTTGGCAAAAAAGCTCTGCCACCAAGTTTCTTGATGGATTCTGTCGAGGAAAATGGTCCTGGGTACGAGGCCTTACACCAGTAAGCCTAAGGCCCCGTACACACGAGAGGATCCATCCGCTGGAATTGATCCGCGGACCGGCTCCAGCGGATAGATCCCCTGGTGTGTACAATCCAGCGGATCTGTTTCCGCGGATTTTTATCCCCTGGGATGGATTTCCAGCGGATAAAAATTTTAAGACATGCTTTAAAATCTATCCGCTTGAATCCATCCCAACGGATTGATCCGCTGGTCTGTACAGACTCACCGGATCAATCCGTCCGAATGATTCGACGCATGCGTGGAATTCCTTATATGACAGCGTTGTGCACGTCGCCGCGTCATCATCGCGGCGACGGCGCGACACGTCATCGCGATGGGATTTCAGCGCGGATTTCGATCCGATGGTGAGTACACTCCATCGGATCAAAATCCTCGGAAATCCTCGAGAGGATTTATCCGCGGAAACGGTCCGGTGGACCGTATCCACGGATAAATCCTCTCGTGTGTACTAGGCCTAACAAGAGAATGGACTTTTTAAGAAATAGCACTTTTACATGGAAGGCCCATATTTAAACCGACCAGAAGACTAATTCCGCGTACACACAACCGTTTTTCATGACGAGAAAAATTGCATTTTTTTAATTGGTCATTAAAAACGATTGTGTGTAGGCTCCAGAGCATTTTTCTCGACGTGAAAAATGGGCATTAAAAATTTAGAACATGCTCTAATTTTTCTCGTCGTTTTTGACGTCGTGAAAAACGGTCGTGTGTAGGCTTTAATGACGGGGAAAAACCATGCATGCTCAGAAGCAAGTTATGAGACGGGAGCACTCATTCGTAATGGAGATAGCACATTCATCACGCTGTAACAGACTGAAAAGCACAAAGACTGAAAAACGCGAATCATCTCTCACCAAACTTTTACTAACATGAAATCAGCAAAATCAGCCCGAAGGGTGGCGCCATCCGAATGGAACTTCCCCTTTATAGTGCCGTCGTACGTGTTGTACGTCACTAGGCTTTGCTCGAGCATTTTTTTTTCACGATCATGTGTATGCAAGGCAGGCTTGACAAGAATCACGTAGAGAAAAACGTAGTTTTTTTCCATGACATTGAAAACGGTCGTGTATGTACGCGGCATTAGCCCTTGTTCACACGGGGCGTATCAATGTATATCCCTGTATAAGGCTGTGTTTACCCACATGGGGATATACAGGTGTTCTGTGCATCCCTATGCATGCAATCCCATTGTGCACTGACACAGACGCTGCTCCCAATCTAAAATCTGTGTGGGTGCAGCAAAACACACACTGCGTGAGTTCGGGGACACGCACCCCCACACACGTCAAATTTGGAGGAGCAGCTGTGACATCAATGGGGCTCCAGTCCCTGCACAGGGATGCATAGAACAAAATATTCTGCATCCTCTGATTGCCTAAACTCAGTTTTTACTCAATTTTTTTAGGCAGTATTAAAAGGTAAAGCAGCTGAAAAGTCTTTTCCAAGGAACCAATAGTATCTAATACACGTTTGTATCTTAGTACAATAGTTTCTTTCAGTTTATCCATTTAAAATACTGCAAAAAAATCGTTGTTTTCCTTAACAATTGTATTTCATTTAAACTTAAAAGGGGTCTATAATTATCAGTGTGTACTATTAAAATGGGCAAGAGAGCAAAAGAGACATCTGGACAGCGATGAACCATTATAATAGCACAGTCATTGCTTTGATCTACAACCTTCTAAATCTCTTCTGGATTATTCATTTTGGCAGTGCAAACATAAAAAAATTGATAGGAGGGAGTCTGGGGATGAGGAGTTTTAACATAGTCTTTCCTGTATAAAGGTAAGAAGAAGACAACCAAACTTCCATTAGGCACCTGGAAGGCACTGAGCTTCCTAGGCTGTTTGTGAGTAAGGATGAGCTCAGGCGTGTTCGCATCTCCATGTGCCCGCACCCGCCAGGAAGCTGACACTGCGCAGCGCTCATTACAGGCAGTGAGACATTTCCTGACCCGTGTGCGTTTTCTAGGCATTGCGGTGCGGCTCAGGTGCGAATTCAGGCTCACGCATCTGATTCGCAGATGTGTTCATTTCTCTTCAGGATTTCTCTCATTCACCTCAATACACTTCCCCCCTCCCAGGTCTCCAAATTCGCAGCTAAAACAGAGATGATCTGCTGAACAGTTCTTACCTCTCTGCAGAGATAAGAGAGCTGAAATTCGCACTGCACTAGTGTGAATCCGGCCTTATTGTGGGTAGTAAGACCTGATTCACACCTATGCAGTTTGTATATTGCAGGTGCATTTTGAAATGAGGGGAAGCTCTGCTGATTTTATCATCCAATCATGTACAAGCAAAAATGCTTTTTTTTTTCTTCTTAGCATGTCCCCTTCAGATCTACAGCGACTGCACTTCCAAATGCACTTGTAGTGCAAAGTGGATTTGCCTTTAGTGAATATACCCCAATGTGCTCATCATCTACATTAACTTTAATATACAATGTGCTAAATAGGAGTTATGCTAAGAAATGCTGTCATGCTGGATTTACTATAAAATGACGATCACGTATAAGAATGTGTCTCCCTACTTCAAAGACCATTTTACTTCAAAGACATCCTAGCCTATGAGCCTATGAGCCAGCAGCAACTGGGAGCCATGGGAGCGGAAAACAGCCAACGTTCCATTCCTCTCCCTCATACCCTCCATTTTATTTTCCTATATACTCTCACCTCTAGCTACCTTCTCTCAAAAAGACACCCCAATCCTATGCCCACTGTTATTTTTCTTCCTCCCTCTATCCTTCCCCTTTCCTCTTTCTATAGCTACAATATCTACAGTACCCGTCAGAATTTGTAATGAAAGTGACGTTCCATCGCCGCCATCTTGCTACACCCCGCACTCGTCCACATTAAGGATACAGAGAGAAGGTGGCAAGCGGACATCTTGTTGCACCCACCAGAGTTTTACATTTTTCATGTATTTTTAACAGTAAACTCAACTTATATATTGAAATACAGTACTTAGAAGTCCGGCTGCCTGTTTAGATGTTGAATTTCAAAAGCAGCGGCAAGCCTGCTGATCTCACAGGTTTGCTAATCTGACAGAAGTTCGCTACTTTTAAAATTCATTATGTAAACAGTCAGATAGAGTTCTAAGTACTGTATTTCACTATATAAACTCAGTTTACTGTTAAAAATAAGTGTGAAATTCAAGACGGTGTTGGGTGTAACAAGATGTCCGCTTGCCGCCTTCTCTCTGTATCCTTACTGTGGACGAGTGTGGGGTGTACCAAGATGGAAACGTCACTTCTGTTACAAATTCTGATGGGTCACCTAATCTGACGAAACACCGGCACAAATAGTAATAAAAAAAGCCGCTCTGTATGTCAATAGATGCAAACAGCCTGGCTTGGGATCAACCCTGCACGTCTGACTCCATAGCTAGCAGTTTGCAATGGTGGCAGACACAGAAGAGGAGGAGCCAATAGCGCTGGCAGGGGACCCCAGGAGAGGGGGTTGAGGGCCACTTTGTGCAATACCACTGCACAGACCAGGTTAGTATAACAAGTTTATTTTAGAAAAAAAAAAAGCCTTTAGCCCTCGTTCACAATGACTGCGGCTTTGAAATTGTGCGACTTCATCTGAAATCGCACGATCTTAAAGCTCCATGTCAGTGCCACTTGGAAGACATCTGTGCTGCACATATGTCTATGCAAGTCGCACCCTAAATCACCAAAAGTAGTGCAGGAACTACATTTTCAAATCGATGTGGCACCGCAAAGTTGGCGATTTGAACAAACTGATTTGAACAATGTGATTTCCGGCAATGGGGTGCGACTTAAAAACGCATGACAAGTCACTCCAATGTGAACAAGGGCTTAGAGAAAAACTTAATGTTTGCCTTTTACAACTATTTGATTTGCAAAAAAAATAAAAAATAAAAGAAGCTCATCAGCTTTCATTAGTGCAACCTGAAGAGAACCCAACATTGCAAAGAAAAGAAGCTATTTTTTGTCAACAATGAGAATTTAAAAGAGAAAGCTGAATCACCCGGCTACAAAAATTACAATGAAAGTGAACAATGACTTAGACGCTGGGAGGAAGCCGTGTGAGCGCACAAAGATAGCAGAAGCTGGGCCACAGCTGCCAAGATATTACAATAAGGTCAGATTCTGAAACTGCCCGCTACCCCTAAGCCTAGAATAGAAGTGTCTTGGAGCACCTTGTACCACCCTATGCCTACTGACAACATTGTTATTAAATTGAAACAGATATACGGAATCTCACAAAAGTGCACATTTTTATAAATATCTTTTCATGTGACAACAGTGAAGAAATGACACTTCGCCGTCACTGGCCTAGACTATGAGATGATTGCCAAGACCCTGAAACTGAGCTGCAGCACGGTAGCCAAGACCATACAGCGGTTTAACAGGACAGGTTGCACTGAGAACAGACCTCGCCATGGTCGACCAAAGAAGTTGAGTGCACGTGCTCAGCGTCATATCCAGAGGTTGTCTTTGGGAAATAGACTTATGAGTGCTGACATCATTACTGCAAAGGTTAAAGGGGTGGGGGGTCAGCCTGTCAATGCTCAGACCATACGCCGCACACTGCATCAAATTGGTCTGGATGGCTGTTGTCCCAGAAGGAAGCCTCTACTAAAGATGATGCACAAGAAAGCCTGCAAACAGTTTGTGAGGACTACTGGAAGATAACTGCAGGGTTTGACAAATTTGCTTGTAATCTAGGAGCCAGCTAAAAAAGTTAGGAGCCAGAAAACGCGCCCCGTCCCCGCCAAGTTTGCGCGCAGAAGTGAACGCATACGTGAGTAGCGGCCGCATATGTAAACAGTATTTAAACTACACATGTGAGGTATCGCCGCGATTGGTAGAGCGAGAGCAATAATTCTAGCCCTAGACCTCCTCTGTAACTTAAAACATGCAACCTGTAGAATTTTTTAAATGTCGCCTATGGAGATTTTAAAAGGGCAAAAGTTTGTCGCCATTCCACGAGTGGACTCAATTTTGAAGCGACACATGTTGGGTATCAATTTACTCGGCGTAACATTATCTTTCACAATATAAAAAAAATTGGGCTAACTTTTCTGTTGTCTTATTTTTTATTATAAAAAAAGGGTATTTTTTCCCAAAAAAAGTGTGCTTGTAAAATCGCTGCACAAATACGGTATGACAAAAAGTATTGCAATGACCGCCATTTTATTCTCTAGGGTGTTAGAATAAAAAAAAAATATATATATATATATATATATATATAGGTCCGGATTCACGTAGAGTGGCGTATCTTTAGACCGGCGTAGTGCATCTCATATGCGCTACGCCGACGTAAATCAGTGAGGCAAAAACTGTATTGACAAAGCACTCGCTCCCAAACTTGCACCGGCGTAACGTAAATTGGCCGGCGTAAGCCCGCCTAATTCAAAGTAGGAAGGTAGTGGGCGTGATCTATTATAATGAAGCGTGACCCCATGTAAATGAAGGGCCGAACGAACGGCGCATTGCGCGCGCATGCTCAGAATCACGTCGCATATACTCCCTAAGATACGCGCGGCTTTTTGTTTCTATATTGCTATTTGTGTATCACACGTCAGCTGCTGCCTTTAGTGTGTCAACTAGCAGGTTTATTAGCGCAGTTTTTTGTTTTTTATACTCCCTAAGATAGGACGGCTCAATGCCTACGACGTGAACGTAACTTACGCCCTGCCCCATTCACGTACGACTTAAGTAAACTAGGTAAAATACGACGGCTGTTCCGTCGTCCATACCCTAACATGACTTACCCCTGCTTTAGGTGGAATAACTTTACACCGGACGTACGCCTTACGTAAACGGCGTAAATATGCGCCCAAGATACGACGGCGTAGGAGACTTACGTCGGTCGTAAGAAGCCAAAATTCTGGCGTATCTTGTTTGCTGAATAAGGCACATAGATACGACGGCGCATCCGTGGACTTACGCGGCATATCAGAAGATACGTCGGCGTAAGTCCTTTCTGAATCCGGGCCATAATGTTTGGGGGTTCTAATTAGAGGGAAGGAGATGGCAGTGAAAACAGTGAAAAGCACATTAGAACTGCTGTTTTGCTACTTGTAATGTAACTACTTGTAATGCCAACGGCCACCACAAGATGGCACCAGATCACAGAAGGAAGCTTAGGCCTGCAGAAGGAAGCTTAGGCCTGCAGAAGGCCGCGGCCTCAATTACCGGCTCTGTGCATCTATCAGTGGCTGTTTTTATACATACATGACCCTGCCAATGGATCACACAGTGCCTTAGTGCTGTGTGATCCATCACTTTCATGAACAGACAGACAATCAGCAATGTCGGGCCCAGTGCACTGTAATTCATTCTTAACCAGTTAAGCCCCGGACCAATATGCAGCCTAAAGACCCAAGGTGTTTTTACAGTTCGGGACTGCGTCGCTTTAACAGACAATTGCGCGATCGTGCGACGTGGCTCCCAAACAAAATTGGCGTCCTTTTTTCCCCACAAATAGAGCTTTCTTTTGGTGGTATTTGATCACATCTGCGGTTTTTAGTTTTTGCGCTATAAACAAAAATAGAGCGACAATTTTGAAAAAAATGCAATATTTTTTACTTTTTGCTGTAATAAATATCCCCCAAAAACATATATAAAAAAATTTTTTTTCCTCAGTTTAGGCCGATACGTATTCTTCTTCCTATTTTTAGTAAAAAAAATCGCAATAAGCGTTTATCGATTGGTTTGCGCAAAATTTATAGCGTTTACAAAATAGGGGATAGTTTTATTGCATTTTTATTAATTTTTTTTTTTTACTACTAATGGCGGCGATCAGCAATTTTTTTCGTGACTGCGACATTATGGCGGACACTTCGGACAATTTTGACACATTTTTGGGACCATTGTCATTTTCACAGCAAAAAATGCATTTAAATTGCATTCTTTATTGTGAAAATGACAGTTGCAGTTTGGGAGTTAACCACAGGTGGCGCTGTAGGAGTTAGTTTGCACCTAGTGTGTGTTTACAACTGTAGGGGGGTGTGGCTGTAGGAACGACGTCATCGATTGTGTCTCCCTATAAAGGGGATGACACGATCGATGCGCCGCCATAGTGAAGCACGGGGAAGCCGTGTTTACATACGGCTCTCCCCGTTCTTCAGCTCCGGGGAGCGATCGCGACGGAGCGGCTATAAACAAATAGCCGCGCCGTGGTCCCGGATCGCTCCCCGAGCGGACCTGACCTCCGCATGTAGCGGGGGGGGTCCCGATCGGACCCCCCACCCGCTAATAGGCAAGGACGTACGTGTACGACCATGGGCCTGTACGTGCCATATTGTGGACGTATATGTACATGCGGGGGTCGGGAACTGGATAAAACTGCACAGCACTCTGTAATCCATCTTCCTGGTCATTTATGTATAAAAGGAGTCGCTGATAGACAGCGGTGTGGGCTGTTTGACTTTTTGCTGGCAGCCAACCCGATCATTGCCTACACACGATCGTGAAAAAAAATGCTCTAGCAAAGCGCGGTGACGTACAACACGTACGACGGCACTATAAAGGGGAAGTTCCATGCGGATGGCGCCACCCTTTGGGCTGCTTTTGCTGATCTCATGTTAGTAAAAGATGATTTGCGCTTTTCAGTCTGTTACAGCGTGATGAATGTGCTTACTCCATTACGAACGCTAGTTTTACCAGAACGAGCGCTTCCGTCTCATAACTTGCTTCTGAGCATGCGTGTTTTTTCACTTTTTTTTCACTTTTAGCTGCGAATTTTCTAGTTTTCAACCGCAGCTAAAAGCACACAATGCTTTCCTATGGCCCCATTCACACACAGCGTTAAGCTGCGATTTCGTTACATGCGGTTAAATGCGAATAGAAAAAACAGAATTGAATGCGTCCAGGTGCGATTTAGCGCAGCTGTATGCACATAACCGCAGGTAATCGCTGTCTTTTGTGTCAACTGCGGATAGCAGCGTGATTGAAGTGACCAAAAAATAAAAAGGGTTGCTATGGGAATGACTACTGCAGCTAAACGCGGCCGCATGCAAACATATGTAACCGCAAGTAAACGCATTTAATCGCAATGTACAAATGCAGCTAATCGCAGTGCCTGGAGCCTTGAATTTCACAGAACATTAACATGCTTTTAACTGCGGCAAAACAGCCGTCCATGTGAAAGGGGCCCAAGACTTTTGTGGATGTCCATCAAAAAGGCACTATGTAAACGCAGCTGCACTGGCGTAGCAAGGGGGGGGGCAGGGGGTGCTGTGGCCCCGGGCGCGACATTTAGGGGGGCGACTTTGCGTGCCTCCTCCTAATTTAAATTTTCCGTGTCACCGACACGGATGTCCGGAGCGGCCAGCGGCCACCATGTTTAATGTCCAGCGCCCTGTGATTGGGCATATGGGGGTCATGTGAGGAGTGGGGCTGGAAGTCCCGCCTCCGCACATGACCGCCATACGTCCAATCGCAGGAAAGTCTGAACATGGCGGCGGCCGGCGGGAGACGTCAGGCACAGAAAGTGTGAGCCGCCGGCGCTGTCTTCCCCTCCGCTCTGGTGCTCTGCAGTACGGCGCTGTGTGGAGGGAGTTGCAGCATGGAGCGGGCTGCGGGTGGATGGTGCTGGCGGCCGGCGGGGAAGAGACTCGGGACAGTTCTGCACATCCAGTGCTGGGGTCCTGTCCGTCCTGAGGAGAGTCCTGGAGGAGTCTCTGGAGAAGAGCAGACAGAGGTAAGGAGGACTCAAGCTGGGGGGAGGGGGGTGCGAGTAGTGCAGGAAATAGGACTTCTACTGTAGGAGTTAGGTCAGTGTAGGTGTCAGTGCAGGTGTCAGTGCAGGTGTCAGTGTCAGTGCAGGTGTCAGTGTCAGTGCAGGTGTCGGTGTCAGTGCAGGTGTCGGTGCAGGTGTCAGGTCAGTGTAGGGGTCAGGTCAGTGTAGTTGTCAGGTCAGTGTCAGGTCAGTGTAGGTGTCAGTGTAGGTGACAGTGCAGGTGTCAGGGTCAGTGCAGGTGTCAGGGTCAGTGCAGGTGTCAGGGTCAGTGCAGGTGTCAGTGTCAGTGCAGGTGTCAGTGTAGGTGTCAGGTCAGGTGTCAGTGTAGGTGTCAGTGTAGGTGTCAGTGCAGCTGTCAGGTGTCAGTGTAGGGGTCAGGTCAGTGTAGGTGTCACTGTAGGGGTCAGGTCAGTGTAGGTGTCACTGTAGGGGTCAGGTCAGTGTAGGGGTCAGTGTAGGGGGTCAGGTCAGTGTAGGGGTCAGGTCAGTGTAGGTGTCAGTGTAGGGGTCAGGTCACTGTAGGGGTCAGGTCAGTGTAGGGGTCAGGTCAGTGTAGGGGTCAGGTCAGTGTCAGGTCAGTGTAGGGGTCAGGTCAGTGTAGGTGTCAGTGTAGGTGACAGTGTAGGGGTCAGGTTGGTGTAGGGGGCAGTGTAGGTGTCAGGTTAGTGTAGGTGTCAGTGTAGGGGTCAGGTCAGTGTAGTTGTCAGGTCAGTGTCAGGTCAGTGTAGGTGTCAGTGTAGGTGTCAGTGCAGGTGTCAGGGTCAGTGCAGGTGTCAGGGTCAGTGCAGGTGTCAGTGTAGGTGTCAGGTCAGGTGTCAGTGTAGGTGTCAGTGCAGGTGTCAGGTGTCAGTGTAGGGGTCAGGTCAGTGTAGGTGTCACTGTAGGGGTCAGGTCAGTGTAGGTGTAACTGTAGGGGTCAGGTCAGTGTAGGTGTCAGTGTAGGTGTCAGTGTAGGGGTCAGGTCACTGTAGGGGTCAGGTCAGTGTAGGTGTCAGGTCAGTGTCAGGTCAGTGTAGGGGTCAGGTCAGTGTAGGTGTCAGTGTAGGTGACAGTGTAGGGGTCAGGTTGGTGTAGGGGACAGTGTAGGTGTCAGGTTAGTGTAGGGGTCAGTGTAGGTGTCAGGTTAGTGTAGGTGTCAGTGTACGGGTCAGGTCAGTGTAGGGGTCAGTGTAGGGGTCAGGTCAGTGTAGGTGTCAGTGTAGGTGTCGTGTCAGGTCAGTGTCAGGTCAGTGTAGGGGTCAGGTCAGTGTAGGTGTCAGTGTAGGGGTCAGGTCGGTGTCAGGTCAGTGTAGGTGTCAGTGTAGGGGTCAGGTCACTGTAGGGGTCAGGTCAGTGTAGGGGTCAGGTCAGTGTAGGTGTCAGGTCAGTGTAGGTGTCAGGTCAGTGTCAGGTCAGTGTAGGGGTCAGGTCAGTGTAGGTGTCAGTGTAGGGGTCAGGTTAGTGTAGGGGTCAGTGTAGGTGTCAGGTTAGTGTAGGGGTCAGTGGAGGGGTCAGGTCAGTGTAGGTGTCAGGTCAGGTCAGTGTAGGTGTCAGTGTAGGGGTCAGGTCAGTGTAGGTGTCAGTGTAGGTGACAGTGTAGGGGTCAGGTTAGTGTAGGGGTCAGTGTAGGTGTCAGGTTAGTGTAGGGGTCAGTGTAGGTGTCAGGTTAGTGTAGGGGTCAGTGTAGGTGTCAGGTTAGTGTAGGGGTCAGTGTAGGTGTCAGGTTAGTGTAGGGGTCAGTGTAGGTGTCAGGTTAGTGTAGGGGTCAGGTTAGTGTAGGGGTCAGTGTAGGTGTCAGGTTAGTGTAGGTGTCAGTGTAGGGGTCAGGTCAGTGTAGCGGTCAGGTCAGTGTAGGTCTCAGTGTAGGTGTCGTGTCAGTGTAGGTGTCAGGTCAGTGTCAGGTCAGTGTAGGGGTCAGGTCAGTGTAGGTGTCAGGTCAGTGTAGGGGTCAGGTCAGTGTAGGGGTCAGGTCAGTGTAGGGGTCAGTGTAGGTGACAGTGTAGGGGTCAGGTTTGTGTAGGGGTCAGTGTAGGTGTCAGGTTAGTGTAGGGGTCAGTGTAGGTGTCAGGTTAGTATAGGGGTCAGTGTAGGTGTCAGGTTAGTGTAGGGGTCAGGTTAGTGTAGGGGTCAGTGTAGGTGTCAGGTTAGTGTAGGTGTCAGTGTAGGGGTCAGGTCAGTGTAGCGGTCAGGTCAGTGTAGGTCTCAGTGTAGGTGTCGTGTCAGTGTAGGTGTCAGGTCAGTGTCAGGTCAGTGTAGGGGTCAGGTCAGTGTAGGTGTCAGGTCAGTGTAGGGGTCAGGTCAGTGTAGGGGTCAGGTCAGTGTAGGGGTCAGTGTAGGTGTTAGTGTAGGTGACAGTGTAGGTGTCGGGTCAGTGCCATTACCGGTTGAACTTTCACATATACACGATCGGCGGCTCTATAGCCTGCCAATTGTGTATATGTGCTGGCTGCGTGCCCCCCTACCCCCCTCCAGTACTGCCGCCGCCCCCCCTCCTGACCCCTCACCTTCAATCCCGGGATCCGCTGCCCCATCTGCGGCCCGGGACCGGCTCGGGAGGGTGTCAGGAGGTAAGATGGGAGGGAGACCAGCATCTTCCTCCTTGCTGATCTCCCTCCAGGCTGTGAATGCAGAAGTGATGTGTATTACATCCGCATTCACCTGACCCTAATGTCTCCATAAAGAGGACCTGTCAGTGTACCCTTGCTATTATATAGGGGGATTTTTATCCCCCTATGTAATAGCAATGACATCAAGTGTCAAAAAACATAAAAAGAGTGAAAAAAAAATAAGTAACTATAAAAAGTTTTAAAAAAAGCTCCAAAATGTTTAAGTCCCCCGCGTTTACGCACATATAAACGTGGATGTTTATATAAGAGGGGGGGGGGCGCGAATTATTTTTTTTCGCCCCGGGCGCCCATAACTCTGGTTACGCCACTGCGCAGCAGAATTTAATAAACATCCTATGCAGCGAGAGGTTGCAGGAAAAATACATCAAAATATTTCCTTTACAGAACAGTAGTTAAAAATATTTCCTCTTCGCAAAAACAACTTTCACCGTAAACAAGCAACCTTAAAAACATGATAATTAATAAATCAGACAAAAGTTAATTTCTGTTTTGAAAGGAATTGGCCCGGGTGTGATCCCTTAATGGATCTTCATGGCTACCTACCTGGGGTTGTGATATGTCACTTATTTTCCGTGTTGCAGCGAGTTGTCCAAATAAAGCTTAGAGGAATGCACTACAGCTACCAGGCCATGGCCCAGCAGGCCACAGTCTCCCCTCAACATGGTTTTCAGCTAGATGCAGATCCCTTAGTCTCCCGCAGTGCCTTTCAGCAACCATAGTGCCCTCCAACCACCCACAGTGGCCCACAGTGCCCCCCAGATAGCCCTTAGCCTCAACAGTGCCCCACAACCTCCCATAGAGCTGCCCAACCTACTACAGAGCTCTCCAGCCCTCTATAATACCCCCAACCTCCAACGGTGTTCCACAGAGCTGCCCAGCCTACCACAGAGCCCCCCAGCCTTCTGCCAAGCCTCCAGCTTTCTATAGTACCCCCAACCTTCAACTATACCCCACAAAATTCCACAGAGCTGCCAAGCATACCCCAGAGCCCCCCAGCCTGTTGCCAAGTTTCCAGCCCTCCATAGTACCTCCAACAGTGCCCCACAGCCTGCCATGGAGCCACCAAGCCTACCACAGATCCCCCCAGCACTCCATAGTACCCCACAACCTCTCACAGAGCTGCCAAGCCTACCACAGAGCCCCCAAGCCTGCTGCAGAGCCTCCAGTACCCACAACCTCCCAGTTTACCACAGAGTCCCCCAACCTGCTGCAGAGCCTCCACCCCTCTACAGTACTCCCAACCTCCAATAGTGCCCAACAACCTCCTACAGTGCTCCCCAGCCCATCCAGAAACCTAATACTCTACAGGTCCACTAAGTCGTCTGCACAGTCCCTAACCTATTCCAACCCCTCCCCCTCCCACATTAATACCCAGCCCCATCCAGAGCCTTCCAGCATTTCAATCCATGTTTTGCATTCCCATACTTATATTGTCCAACTCGAAGCTACCGGTAATTCATTAATTAACTATCTTAAATTTTGATTCCACCCAAATCATTCCACTAAAACCTGCTTCCCAAAAGTTGTAAATTACTAACACCATTCCTTCATACTTCTTGTTAAAATTACAGGTATACTTTTTTACTAACTTTTCACTAACCCACCACCCCAAGCCTCCAAAGCTAAGTGGTACTAACCCCCACCCCACACTAGCAAAAGGGGAGAATTTTGTCCAACAGGCTGAAGGAGCAAAGTGCTGCAGAGGTAAGTACATAGCTGGGTTGGGGGGGGGGGGATGGGATTTGTTCAGTTTAGGTTAGGATTGATAGTGGAGGGGGGTTGGGTTAGTTTACCTAAAAGCACGCATGTACTTCAAAGTATCAAAGAATCTTCCCATTCCTGGATTTTCTTACCTTTGTGGATTGACTTTGAATGTCTCTCATTACCACACTATCTCTTCTTCTCTCTCTCCGTCTGTTAGTATTCCTCAAGGCGAGGTCCGTAGGCCTCATATCTTCTTCTATACCCATGGTCTTAGTCGGTCAATTAGCTCATGAAGATTTCAGTGTCTAAGCAGACATCTATCTTTCAGCTCCGGCTCTCACTTCTCTACTGTCATGTGTTCTTGTCTGTCTACTATTTCTAAAATAACATCCTCTCACTTCCTTAAATATGATGCGGGTAAAACAGAACTAGCAAGTTTAATGTTATTTCAATTCTACTTCCACAATCTTCCAAAAACGACACTTATTGTAGATCGGGGTGGCCAACCAGTGGCCCAGGGGCCACATGTGGCCCGCGGAGCCCTCTGATGTGGCCCGTGACCACCTTATCTGGAATGGCGGGTTGGCAAGCAAAGATCGCAGGTTTCCAACCTGCCATACCACAGCATCAGTGTTGTGATGTAAAGCTGTTGGTAGAGTAAGAAAGCGGCTGCAGAGCAGAGCCCCATAAGCCGATGCTTCCTCTACAGCGCCAGCTTTTTCCACAGGCGGAGTCTATTAAAGTTCAGCTAACACGCAGGATAGACACAGCTGCACTCGCGGTATCTCCTATACGCTACGCCGCCGTAACTTTGAGGGGCGAGTATGGTATTTTCAAAGATTTTGCTGCCGAAATTACGGCGGCGTAGCGTATTAGGGCCGGCGTAAGCCCGCCTAATTCAAATGTTGAAGCTGTGGGTGTGTTTTATGCATATTAACTGTGACCCCATGTAAATGACGTTTCGACGGCGCATGCGCCGTCCGTGGACGTATGCCAGTGCGCATGCTCCAAATGACGTCGGCAAATCGTCATGCTTTCGACGTGAACGTAAATTACGGCCAGCCCCATTCACGGACGAGTTACGCAAACAACGTAAAATGTGAAAAATTTGACGCGGTTCCGACGTCCATACTTAACATTGGCTGCGCCATGTTTTTGGTGGTTTATCTTTACGCCTGAAAACCCCTTACGTAAACAGCGTATCTTTACTGCGACGGCCGGGCGTACGTTCGTGAATAGGCGTATTTACATATTGATTTACGCCTAGATTTACATATTCTAGGCGTAAATCAGCGTACACGCCCCTAGCGCCCAGCGTAAATATGCAGTTAAGATACGACGGCATAGGAGACTTACGCCGGTCGTATCTTAGCAACATTTAAGCGTATATCAGTTTGAGCATACGCTTAAAGTTGCGACGGCGCGGATTCGGACTTACGACGGCGTATCTACAGATACGCTTGTCGTAAGTCTTTCTGAATCTACCCCTAAAACTGTATAATATAATGCTGTTTCTGGCCACCAGGGGGGAACAAGGCTAGCCCTCTGTACTTGCTACAAGCAATCTTAGTTTTAGTCCAAGAGTTTGATCAGCACATCCCAGATATAGTTCTTGGTGAATAAGATGCTGAAAGGGTTAAAATGCTTTACAGTCCTCAGGTTGTAAATGGTGATTTTAGCAGCAGATTTATTTGACCGACCATGCTTTTAATTAAGTATTAAAAACTTTAATAGATGTAATAGATGTGCTGGTCCAACTTTTCAGACTATGAATCCTTTCCCTCTAAAAGAAAGCTAAACTATGCGGCAGGCAAAACCAGCTGGGATTTGTGGTTCAGCAAGAGCAGGTCAGCCATTGGGAACAAAACTGCAGCTAGGTTTTTTCTTTAAGATCCATTCATTGTAAAGGAAACGTCTAAACCATAACCTCCAAGCAATTTCCACTCCGTCTGCTAGGCATCAGATGGCTCTGCAGAAGTCACAGCTTTGGGGTTTCCTGTCTGCAATTACGCACATATCCTGCCGGCCAGCGAGATAACACTGGGGTTTCTTTGTGGGCTATGCTTCTAAATGGCACAGCCGTTACTAAGCAAAATATAGCTCCCACTCAGTGCTCAATATAGAACACCAGGACAATAAGTCACTTTACCTTAAATAGAGCAAAGAACTCAAGACACCCCTAAAAGTGCACCCCATGTACAACCAGCTTACTTCTCAGTTTCTTGTTCAATCATTTTTATTGTAAATGTAGCAAAAGTAGTCAGTGATACAAATGCACATAGCGCCCCCCCCCCCCCTCCCCCCTGCGCAGGGGCTACGACTGGCAACATAAAAGAAAACATGAATGGACATTACAGCATAGGCGAAAGAGGGAAGGCCTCCTTCTCAAACAGGCACATCTAACATATATAGGGCTAGATTCAGGTAGCTTTGCGCATTGTTACGGCGGCGTAGCGCATCGTATTTACGCTACGCCGCCGTAAGTAAGTAAGTGAGTGAGGCAAGTGCTGTATTCACAAAGCACTTGCCTCCTAAGTTACGGCGGCTTGGCGTAAATGGGGCCGGCGTAAGCGCGCCTAATTCAAATGAGGGGGGCGTGTTTTATGTAAATGGATGGTCCCAAAAACGTGTCAAAAGTGTCCGATGTGTTCGCCGCAATGTCACGGTGACAGTAAAAAACCGCAAATCGCTGCCAATACTAGTAAAAAAATTAATAAAATAAAAATGCCATAAATCTATCACCTATTTTGTAGACGCTATAACTTTTGCGCACACCAATCAATATACGATCATTGCGATTTTTTTTTTACCAAAAATATGTAGAAGAATACGTATCGGCCAAAACTGATATTGTGATATTTATTAAATAAAAAAAAAAAATATATTGTGTTGTTTTTTTTTTAATTGTCGCTCTTCTTTTTTTTATAGCGCAAAAAATAAAAACCGCAGAGATGATCAAATACCACCAAACGAAAGCTCTATTTGTGGGAGGAAAAAAACATAAAGATTTAGTTTGGGTACAGTGTTGCATGACCACGCAATTGTCATTCAAAGTGCAACAGCGCTGAAAACTAAAAATTGGTCTGGGCAGGAAGGGGGTGAAAATGCCCTGTATGGAAGCGGTTAATATAGAAGGGCTCATGTGCAATCCCTATAACAAGTCAGCACTCCCTACAACCTCCTTAAAAATTTCTTGCGCCACCTTTTACTATATATTCCTCTCAACAAGATACATTGTAAAACGTCAGAAAGAAAAAGTTACATGAAATAATAAAAAGAATAGACACCACAGAAAATGTAAGGGAGTGTGAATAAAATAAACCAATTAGGCTCGGTTCACATATATGCGAATCGGTTGTGTTTTGAACCTTCCGATTCAAATAATGTGAACCAGACCGGCTTGCAATATATGGCCGGTTTCAATGTGAATTAAAAAAGGGTCCTGTGTGTGTATTTCAGTCTGGTTCAGGTGCGATTAAAGTGTCTCTCTTTTTTTTATTATTTCATTTTGACCTAGAAGCAGGGTGGATAAAAATCAATGATTTAAAAAAAAAAAAAAATTAAAATCTGATTATTTTTTTATTTAAATCAGCTTTTTATTTTATTTAAATCAGATCTTTTTGATTTTTAGCAAATTTATTTTAATAGAATGCTTTTGGAGTAAAAATCTATCTAAAGATAGTGTTTTATTTAAAAAAAAAAATCCAATTTAGTTTATTCAGCATGAAATAAAGCTTAGTTATGATGCGTGAGGCTGTACATTCTAAAATATTTATTTTGGTAAACTCATTCAATGAATCCAAGCTCTGTAAGCTGAGATAACATGCACTGCATTGATGCATTCACAGTAACCATGAGATAAAACAAAGTTCAGGAATACTCCTTTGTCCCATTGTTTTGAAAATCTATGTACACTACAAACTGTATGACTGAATCGGTTCTGATATCACTGTTTTACTCAACTGACAGCTTATTATTCTAAATAGGAAACCTTTATTTTGTTTGAAAATATTAAAGATTCTAACTAACAGCAAGAATAAGTCCTTATTTTTTAAAGAGCACCTGTCATTTCATATCCAACATGGGAGCGTCTGTTAGCAGGCATCCACTCACCTGCTACCCCCACGTCCCTCACCTTGTTGTGTCACTGCTGCATCACCAGCTGTTCCATTAAAGTGAATAGAATAGCGGGTCAGAGGAAGAGCCACTGCAGGACAGAGATGACAGGACAGAGATGACAGTTGCTCTTTAAAAAATTTAATTTAAATCAAGCCTTTTTACTTGTGATTTATATCATGATTTAAATTGTGATTTAAATAAACTTGATTTAAATCAAATCCACCTTGTCTGGAAGTCCTGAAAATAACACACTTCCTGTCCCTGGGTGGCTACATTACTCCTTTACTGTATCTATGGAGGGGCCATGGTTGTCACCCTAGCTTGCTCTCCTGATATGGACTACAAACATATCTATGCAGCTTCCTCTCCATTACATGTGAGGGCAGAGCAATGTATTACAGAAGATAGCTAGGAAAGAAAATCTTTTGTGCAGCTCACAGGAAGTGTCAAGAACACTGAATTTCTGGCAATATTAAAGCGGTTGTATAAAAAAAAAAGAAAACCTGCAAGACAATGGCATAATGGGTTAGTATGCATCGCTGAGAGGGCATACATGTTCCCCCTGTCTGTCTTCTAGTCTTGCAAGCTCCGGCTATGGAATTGGTCGTAGCCACAATGACATCACTCCTGCGCATGCGTGCTGAAGCCACCATTACTGGCATGGTCTCTGAAGGTCCGGCACTGTAAGGCCGGACCATCAAAGCGCATGCGCCAATGACGCCCCTTTGTTTTAAAATTTTGGAGACCCCTGCTCTAATTAATATTCTCTCTCTCTGGATGGTGCATGTGATCAGCATAAGGCCAATCAGCACTGTCCAGGGGACCTGCAGCCTCATAGGAGAGTCAGAGGAGAATGGAAACTCCTCCTACAAGCTTTAACCCCAGACATGGATAGAAATCACAAGACTGATATATACTGCTGATCAGTAGTGTATTTAGGCTTTGTGCTGCCCTAGGCCCGAATAAACTTGTGCTCCCCCCAATTTATATATGACCCACCACTTCTTGTCAAGGCCACACCCCTTTCTGGATGGATTCCCTTAATTTACATAGATTTCCTCTCACTTCCTGTTTGGCTATGGGGCAGTAAGTGAAGGGAAATCTTTGCAATAGGACAGGGATGGTGAAAAATAAACTGGCAGGGGCTATAACCCTCCCTTACTATATCTAAAAACAAAAAAGTGATGCCTATAGTTTTACTTTAAGCACAAATTTCTGATAATTTTATGGAGAGGACAAATAAGATATAACCATGCCAATGGTGCAGCAGAAAACATATAGCACGGTGAAGGAAGCATTGTGGTCCAGGATGATAGGACAGTCAAAATTAGAAGCAGCTTGCATTACACTAACAGTGTAGCGCAAGCCAGCGGGGGACTCTTTCCGTGCTGCCCCCTGCAAAGTGCTGCCCTAGGCCTGGGCCTTGTTGACCTAGGCCAGGATACAGCGCTGCTGCTGATGAAAAAAGGTAGGTATTTAGCAGTTTATATTTACTAAAATAATTGCATTTCCATGTTCTGTGTACTGTGGGAGACCAGATATAGAGAATACAGGGTCCTGGGTTTAGTAACACTTTAAAGCAGCATTCAGAAACCCATCTACCTTCAAAAAGCCTGTCCTGTATTTCCCGAGAGTATCAAAGCTTCCTTGCTCCTTCCTGCACATTCCAGTTTGCCAGCCAGGCAGCTGATCACAGTCACTGACCAAGAGACGGAAGGTAGGTATTACACAGAAGTGTGGGAACCTTGCCTGTCTGACTGGCCCAGCATTTAATCATAACGGCATGCTTTTGCAGTATGTGCAGAAACCTACAACCTGTACTTTACACCTGCATCCGTTTTTTAAATGAACACTGAAAGAAATATGGAGCGTTGCCACTGCTAATTTACATCTGAAAATACTACTCATCTTGCCGTCAGTCTCCTCCACAACAGATAATTTAGTTCTTGTTAGATTCCAGAGTTAAACTTGACAATTTTTTTATATTTCAGGGACTCTACTGGCGAGATCTCTGCTCTTGAGATCCTGGGTCTGTAAATCTGCTGTGGCCATTATGAGGGTTCCCGTTCTCCATACTGCAGTTCATTCTTTAACCACTTAAGGACCAGCCCATGTACATATACGTCCACAATATGGCACGTACAGGCACATGGGCGTATGGGTACGTCCTCGCCTATTAGCGGGTGGGGGGTCCGATCGGGACCCCCCCCGCTACATGCGGCGGTCGGGTCCGCTCGGGGAGCGATCCGGGACCACGGCGCGGCTATTTGTTTATAGCCGCTCCGTCGCGATCGCTCCCCGGAGCTGAAGAACGAGGAGAGCCGTGTGTAAACACGGCTTCCCCGTCCTTCACTATGGCGGCGCATCGATCGCGTCATTCCCTTTATAGGGAAGACACGATCGATGACGTCATTCCTACAGCCACACCCCCAAACAGTTGTAAATACATACTAGGTGCACCCTAACTCCTACAGCGCCACCTGTGGTTAACTCCCAAACTGCAACTGTCATTTTCACAATAAAGAATGCAATTTAAATGCATTTTTTGCTGTGAAAATGACAATGGTCCCAAAAATGTGTCAAAATTGTCCGAAGTGTCCGCCATAATGTCGCAGTCACGAAAAAAATTGCTGATCGCCGCCATTAGTAGTAAAAAAAAAATAAAAAATAAAAATGCAATAAAACTATCCCCTATTTTGTAAACACTATAAATTTTGCGCAAACCAATCGATAAACGCTTATTGCGATTTTTTTTACTAAAAATAGGTAGAAGAATACGTATCGGCCTAAACTGAGGAAAAAAAATGTTTTTATATATGTTTTTGGGGGATATTTATTACAGCAAAAAGTAAAAAATATTGCTTTTTTTTCAAAATTGTCGCTATATTTTTGTTTATAGCGCAAAAACTAAAAACCGCAGATGTGATCAAATACCACCAAAAGAAAGCTCTATTTGTGGGGAAAAAAGGACGCCAATTTTGTTTGGGAGCCACGTCGCACGACCGCGCAATTGTCTGTTAAAGCGACGCAGTCCCGAACTGTAAAAACACCTTGGGTCTTTAGGCTGCATATTGGTCCGGGGCTTAAGTGGTTAAATGGAGGAGCTGCAATAACAAAGATGGGTAGCAAAAACCTAGAAGTTCCAAATGGTCAAGAACAAAGTATGGAATTATGGCATGCAGAAAAAAAAAAGACATAGTAAGCCAGGGGCTGACTCAACTAACAAGGCTCTACTATCTACAACTATAACATAATTTTTAGTATCTTAATTTTTTACCAAAAATTATACTTATTTTTTTAGCAGTTGTTATAAGGTTTCTTTAGGCTCGTCTGTAGGGCGATTTTCAATCATTCTATAGCAGGGGTGGCCAACCAGTGGCCCGGGGGCCTCATGTGGCCTGCGGAGCCCTCTGATGTGGCCCGTGACCTCCTGCTCTGGAATAGTGGGTTGGCAAGCCCAGATCGCAGGTTGCTGAGCTGCCATACTACAGCATCAGTGTTGTGAATGAAGCTGGTGGTAGAGGAAGGAAGCGGCTGCGGAGCAGAGCCCCATAAGCCGATGCTTCCTCTACAGCGCCGGCTTTTGCCACAGGTGGAGTCTATGGCAAAGTTCAACTAACCCACAGGGTAGACACAGGTGCACTACACTGCACCCGCGGTGTGGGTAAACCGCAGCACATCAGTGTGAAATCAGTCTTAGGCCCCGTACACACGACCGAACATGTCCGATGAAACTGGTCGGCGGACCAGTTTCATCGGACATGTTCGGTCGTGTGTACGGCCTATCGGACCGTTTTCCAGCGGACAAAGGTTTCTTAGTGTGATACATTTGCCTATATGTCTCAGTTTACTGCTCCCTGCTAGCCAGGTTATTGATGTGCTAATGTCCCCTCACTATTTCTAAAGGTTAATTGATCTATTGTGTTGTGTGAAGGAGAGCTGGGTTTAAGTGGCTTGTGTTAATTATTCTGATTGCTTCATTGTGGTAATTATCTCTCTATATGCGGGGTCGAGCGGTCTGGTTGATGTTGAGGGGGGCGGAGATTTGTCACTGTAACAGTTTTGGAAATGACATATAAGCTGTGTGTTATAACATTAAAGTCTGTGTTGTTCAAGCAGTAAGCTGGTCTCATGTGTGGCTTTCTGGGCGATTCCAGGGATATCCCTCCTCGTGGAATATTGGGGTGATTTTCGTTATGGGAAGAAGGGAACGTTGACGGGGATATCATACCGATACCGTCACAATTGGTTGGTAGCAGTGGGATTTTTCCCTTCTATTCCCCTTCACACCCGGATTCCAAGCAGACACTGGAAGAACTACTGGAAGTTCGTGGAAGGATTGCTAGCAACAAAACCAAGCGGGTCATCATAGCAGAATCAATGGAGCTAGACCAGGAGGACGGGATTGCAGCAACGCCAGCAGTACAAGAGATGGAGACACCAGTGATTCAGGAGGAGGAATCGCCAGCCAACAAGCTAATGAGAGAGAAGCTAGCGTGGTTCGGCCCGAACCCAACGCCAGATGTGGTACTGAAAGTGATGGACCTGTTAGTAAACGCAGAACTACAGAAGGATAAACAAATAAGGGACGCAGAACTACAGTTAAAACTGGCAGCAGTCCAACAAGCAGCCGCACCTTCTCCGAACAGTGAGTACAGCACAGCAGACGCAAGGAAGATTCCGTTTAGCGCTTTTAAAGCTTTTGATGAAAAGGACTGTGAGATTGATAACTTCCTGGCGGATTTTGAGCGACAATGTAACCTGCACCGAATAGCTAGAGGAGACTGGGTTGCAATATTGTCAGGCAAACTGTCAGGCAAAGCTTCTGATGCTTTCCGGACCGTGCCAGATCAGGATATCCATAGCTACGCCCGGGTTAAAGAAGCGCTCCTGGCTCGTTATGCAGTAACCCCAGAGTCCCACCGACAGAAGTTCAGGGACTCACGCAAAACCACGAAAGACTCTTATGCGGAATGGGCATGCCAATTGTCCCGGTCGGCCTCTAACTGGGCTAACAGCAGCCAGGCCACCACCACAGAGGACATTTTGCAACTAATGCTCCTGGAGCAATTTTACAATCACATCCAGACGGACGTCAAAGATTGGGTGAGAGATCGCAGGCCCATGACTCTACCAGAGGCCGCGAAGTTGGCGGATGAATATGCAGATACTCGCAAGACGAACCAGGTCACACCACAGGAACAACCTCCACCACAAACGGTGCCCTCACACCCACCAACCGCTAGATACCAACCTCCTAACAGACCGGTGACATCTAGCCCTCGCTATCATCGCCAGGAGTGCAACGAACAACGCTGCTTCCGGTGCAAACAGCTGGGTCACTTCAAGCAGAATTGCCCCATGAATGACAACACCAGGTCAAATTGGTCTCAACCTGGGTACCGCCCACCAGCAGCAGCCCATTGTGTAGACTCGGCTTGGGATCCAAAGGAGCTGGGTCAGGAAGAACCATTGGGCACCCCTTACGAAGCCCTCATGGTACAATCTGTTATTACGGACAACAGGGAACACCATTGTCAGCTGGTCATGGGCGACAGCCCTGAGCCGGAGGGGCCCTGGAGGGAGCTGGGCAGAAAGAGGCACCGCCGGCCACCCTTCAAGAAGAAGAGGTCCTGGAAGCCGTATAACAAGCTGACCTGGGAGGAGAAGAAGCGACTGGAGGAGAGGGAGTCGCAGCGGGCGTCCCAGATGCGTGCCGAGATGTTCGCCAAGGGCCCACCGGTGGCCCCTTACACCACCACCCAGTTCCTGATGATGAAGGACCACGTGGAGAGCCTGCAGGACATGAGCAAGCAGGAGCTGATCCGTGAGTACATAGAGCTGGAGGAGTGCATAAGCCGCATGGAGGAGGAGAACAACCACCTGAGGTCACAGCAGCATGAACTGGAGATGGAGCTGGAGAAGCTCCAAGAGGAGAACCGGCGGCTGCGGAGGGAGCAGGGGGTGGCTGACCTTATGGGGCTCTGATTCCCTTCCCCCCCCCCCCCCGGACTCTGAGCACCAGTGCTACAGCATTTCAACAAATATAACTTTTTCTTTTTATGAATCTCCTGGGATTGTCACTTCAGAGCCATAACCTGCCCCCTCCCATAGCGGGACACCTAGACGGCGGCGCACAGACCCATTCGCTGTCTTCACACTGACTTCTGGTGACTTTGCAGATCGCACAAAGACTTGGGGACTGACCGGCGTGTGATCTGACGACCCGGTGACATACCTGAGTCTGAAGCAGTTGCCAAGGGAGGTCAGTCATGCCAAACGGAGTTAACCTCTGACTAATAGCTCTGAACCCGTCAACCCTACTGGACCAGGGAAGGTCCAACCGGGTTTGCCGGAGCAGGGAGCAAAAGGGGGGCCATTGTGATACATTTGCCTATATGTCTCAGTTTACTGCTCCCTGCTAGCCAGGTTATTGATGTGCTAATGTCCCCTCACTATTTCTAAAGGTTAATTGATCTATTGTGTTGTGTGAAGGAGAGCTGGGTTTAAGTGGCTTGTGTTAATTATTCTGATTGCTTCATTGTGGTAATTATCTCTCTATATGCGGGGTCGAGCGGTCTGGTTGATGTTGAGGGGGGCGGAGATTTGTCACTGTAACAGTTTTGGAAATGACATATAAGCTGTGTGTTATAACATTAAAGTCTGTGTTGTTCAAGCAGTAAGCTGGTCTCATGTGTGGCTTTCTGGGCGATTCCAGGGATATCCCTCCTCGTGGAATATTGGGGTGATTTTCGTTATGGGAAGAAGGGAACGTTGACGGGGATATCATACCGATACCGTCACACTTAGCATGCTTAGAAACTTGTCCGCTGGAAACCTGTCCGTCGGACATGTCCGCTGGTTAGTACGTCTAACCAGCGGACCGAAATCCTGCGCATGCGTCGAATTGATTCGATGCATGCGTGGAAGCATTGAACTTCCTGGTTTGCGCACGTCGCCACGTCACCGCGTTTTCTGTCCGCGGGCATTTTGGTCTGATGGTGTGTACACACATCAGACCAAAATATCCCAGGAGACATGTCCGATGAAAACGGTCCGCGGACCGATTTCATCGGACATGTCTCCTCGTGTGTACAGGGCCTTAGGCTCTTTTCACACAATCAGCCTGACCAAATGGGACCCTCAATTCATCTCTATAGAGCAACAGATGTCTGTTTACGCCGGCCTACCTCCGAATCCGAAAAACAGAAGGGAATTTGTCCTCTTTCATCTGGGCGGATCGGAGGGCCTATAGAGTAGCTGTGACCTGTCATCCGCCTGCTCCACTCTATGTGGCCCTCGACTGGTTACCAAGTTGCTTAAGTGGCTCTCGCTCTTCAAAAAGGTTGGGCACCCCTGCTCTATAGGGTGATTAAAAAGAAACTCCCTATTTTAAACTATTTATACATTTTTCATATGAAGTTACTTTGTTCCCAATTATTTAATGTATGTTCCATGACTTCAGATAGAATTGTGGGTCCTTTAATCTTTCGCTGTACCATGAATGCCGAAAGGTATCTCACTATGCTGCAAGATGAAATCTGGCCAGTTGTCAATACCTGGGAGAATATTGAAGACTTGATGCAGTTAATGCAAGATGGTGCTCCTCCACATTTTGCTATTATTGTTCGTGAATGGCTGATAGAACTGGAAAATGGTCCGCATGAGTGGCCAGCCAGAACCCCTGATTTAACACCCTGCAACTTTTTTCTTTGGGGTTGGTTCAAAGAACAAGTTTACTCTACGAAACCAAAGACTTTAGAAGAACTTGAAGGGCGACTACAAGAAGTTATTTCTGCCATCCCACAAGAGTTCCTGCGAAGCGGCTTCAGAAGCTGCAGGCGAAAGTTGGTGCACATATAAATATATATATTTAAATAAAACTCCATGTTATGTGTGTTCTTCTCATATAAATTTTTTGTAAAAATAATGATTAAAAAATAAATTATACGATTTTTTAAATAAGGAGTTACTTTTCAATCACCCTGTATATCCGAGCAGTAAAAAGCCACAGACCCTCTTGTTCTTGTACTGAATGATATCCTAATGACGGTGACTTCACTGCCAACTGTGTTACTGGAACAGAGCAGCAGAGGAAGTGTGCCGGAACAGAACTGCTGCTGGAGTCCAGTTAATCACCAGAATGCTGTTTGGAACATTTTAAAGAGATGACACTTTTTTTTCTGTATCTTTGTTTGGTCAACACAACTATTTCCTGCATTCTGAACAGAGGGAATATTAGAGATTCTTTGTTGTATACAGCTACAATTTTCTTCTGTGTTCTCACAGCCCCTGACTCATGTCTACATTGCAATTTCCTATATAGGCCCCCTAAAAATGCTTGAAATTTCATGTATAGGGAGGTTTCATCTCACTACTGAACACTATCTACAGTCAGGTCCATAAATATTGGGACATCGACACAATTCTAATCTTTTTGGCTCTATACACCACCACAATGGATTTGAAATGAAACAAACAAGATGACTTTCAGCTTTAATTTGAGTGTATTTACATCCAAATCAGGCGAACAGTGTAGGAATTACAACAGTTTGTATATGTGCCTCCCACTTTTTAAGGGACCAAAAGGAATGGCACAGATTAACAATCATAAATCAAACTTTCACTTTTTAATACTTGGTTGCAAATCCTTTGCAGTCAATTACAATTACAGCCTGAAGTGTGGAACACATAGACATCACCAGACGCTGGGTTTCATCCCTGGTGATGCTCTGCCAGGCCTCTACTGCAACTGTCTTCAGTTCCTGATTGTTCTTGGGGCATTTTCCCTTCAGTTTTGTCTTCAGCAAGTGAAATGCATGCTCAATCAGATTCAGGTCAGGTGATTGACTTGGCCATTGCATAACATTCCACTTCTTTCCCTTAAAACACAATTTAGTTGCTTTCGCAGTATGCTTCGGGTCATTGTTCATCTGCACTGTGAAGCGCCATCCAATGAGTTCTGAAGCATTTGGCTGAATATGAGCAGATAATATTGCCCGAAACACTTCAGAATTCATCCTGCAGCTTTTGTCAGCAGTCACATCATCAATAAATACAAGAGAACCAGTTCCATTGGCAGCCATACATGCCCACGCCATGACACTACCGCCACCATGCTTCACTGATGAGGTGGTATGCTTTGGATCATGAGCAGTTCATTTCCTTCTCCATACTCTTCTCTTCCCATCACTCTGGTACAAGTTGATCTTGGTCTCATCTGTCCATCGGAGGTTGTTCCAGAACTGTGAAGGCTTTTTTAGATGTTGTTTGGCAAATTCTAATCTGGCCTTCCTGTTTTTGAGGCTCACCAATGGTTTACATCTGGTGGTGAACCCTCTGTATTCACTCTTGTGAAGTCTTCCCTTGATTATTGACTTTGACAAACATACACCTACCTCCTGGAAAGTGTTCTTGATCTGGCAAACTGTTGTGAAGGGCGTTTTCTTCACCAGGGAAATAATTATTTGGCCATCCACCACAGTTGTTTTCAGTGGTCTTCTGGGTCTTTTGGTGTTGCTGAGCTCACGGTGCGTTCTTTCTTTTTAGGGATTTTCCAAACAGTTGATTTGGCCACACCTAATGTTTTTGCTATCTCTCTGATGGGTTTGTTTTGTTTTCTCAGCCTAATGATGGCTTGCTTCACTGATAGTGACAGCTCTTTGGATCTCATATTGAGAGTTGACAGCAACAGATTCCAAATGCAAATAGCACACTTGAAATAAACTCTGGACCTTTTATCTGCTTCTTGTAAATGGGATAATGAGGATAATGAGGGAATAACACACACCTGGCCATGGAACAGCTGAGCAGCCAATTGTCCCATTAGTTTTGGTCCCTTAAAAAGTGAGAGGCACATATACAAACTGTTGTAATTCATACACAGTTCACCAGATTTGGATATAAATACCCTCAAATTAAATCTGAAAGTCTGCAGTTAAAGCACATCTTGTTCGTTTCATTTCAAATCCATTGTGGTGGTGTATAGAGCCAAAAAGATTAGAATTGTGTCCCAATATTTATGGACCTGACTGTTTGGTTGCTCCTTTTTGGTTCATTCAAGCAGGGTATAGTGCCATGAAGTGCCATACCAAGAAGCACAGAGATTACAAATTGAGTAGTGATGAATTAGAGATCCTTTTTTTTACATCTGTAAATTTTAATTAACCACTTACGGACCCCCCACTGTATATGTACGTCCTCTTTTTAAACATGGATATCTCAGTAACGGCAGCAGCTGCTGCCACAACTGAGATATCCATGTTTTCAGCTGGCGGCCGTGTAAACGATAACGGCGGTCTCCGCGGCGGATTTGCCGCGAGATCGCCGTTATCGGTGGCGGGAGAGGGGCTCCCGCCGCTTTTCCGCGCCCTCCGCCGCTTACCGGAGCCGTCGGTAGCGGCGGAGGAGATCCGATGCTGCCGCCTGGAGAGTGAGGACTTGAGTGAGGGCAAGATGGCCCCCACCCGTCCTCATAGCTCTGCTGGGCGGAAGTGACGTCAAAACGTCAGTCCCGCCCAGCCTCTTAAAGAGACAATTTTTTTTCTGTCATTTTTTTAAATGACAGATTTTCCTTTTTTTTTTTTTTTGCATTTAAGCCTAAATATGAGATCTGAGGTCTTTTTGACCCCAGATCTCATATTTAAGAGGACCTGTCATGCTTTTTTCTATTACAAGGGATGTTTACATTCCTTGTAATAGGAATAAAAGTGATCATTTTTTTTTTTTTTTATATTTTAGTGTAAAAAATTATAAAATCAATAAAATTAAATAAGAAAACAAAAAAAAAATTTTTTTAAAGCGCCCCGTCCTGACGAGCTCACGCGCAGAAGCGAACGCATACGCGAGTAGCGCCCGCATATGAAAACGGTGTTCAAATCACACAAGTGAGGTATCGCCGCGATCGTTAGAGCGAGAGCAATAATTATAGCCCTAGAGCTACTCTGTAGCTCAAAAAATGCAACTTATAGAATTTTTTAAACGTCGCCTATCTAGATTTTTAAGGGTAAAAGTTTGACGCCATGCCACGAGCGGGCGCAATTTTAAAGCGTGACATGTTGGGTATCATTTTACTCGGCGTAACATTATCTTTCACAATATATAAAAAAATTGGGCCAAATTTATTGTTGTCTTATTTTTTAATTCAAAAAAGTGAATTTTTTCCAAAAAAAGTGCGCTTGTAAGACTGCTGCGCAAATACGGTGTGACAAAAAGTATTGCAATGACCGCCATTTTATTCTCTAGGGTGTTAGAAAAAAAAATATATAATGTTTGGGGGTTTTAAGTAATTTTCTAGCAGAAAAAGATGTTTTAGTCTTGCAAACACCAAATCTGAAAAACACCTGAGGTCTTTAAGTGGTTAATAGTCTTGCAAGCAAAGGAACTAGAGATCAAATTGTCAACATTCGCTGGATCATGGATCTACTTTTGCTTTATTGACTACAGTAAAGCCTTTGATTGCGTGGATCACAACAAGATGTGGCAAATACTGAAAGAAATGGGAATACCAGACCACTCCACCTGTCTTCTGAAAAACCTGTATGCAAGTCAAGAAGCAACAGTTATAACAGGACATGGAACAACTAACTGGTTTAAAATTGAGAAAGGAGTGTGGCAAGGATGTATATTGTCAGCCTACTTATTCACCTTATATGTAGAGTACATCATGCAAAATGCCAGGTTCGACGACAAGCCGGAATTAAGATCGCCTGGAGAAATATCAACAACTGGATATATGCAGATGATACCACACTAATGGCAGAAAGTGAAGAACTAAAGATTTTCTTAATGAATGTGAAAGAAGAGACTGCAAAAGCTGACCTGAAATTGAACATTAAGATCACTCTTTGGCAAAAAGAAGGAGAAGAAATCCTAGGCTCCAAGATCATGGCAGACAGTGACTGTAGCCATGAAATTAAGAGATGCTTGCTTCTTGGGAGGAAAGCAATGACAAACCTAACATTATAAAAAGAAGAGACATCACCCTACCGACAAAGTGCCATATAGTCAAAGCTATGGTATTCTCAGTAGTAACCTATGGCTGTGAAAGTTGGACCATAAGGAACGCCAAAGAACTGATGCTTTTGAACTATGGTGTTGGAGAAGACTCTTGAAAGTCTCGTTAATGGCAAGAAGATCAAACCAGTCAATCTTGGACATGACTAAACAAAAAGCTCCTCCCTCAAGGCACTTCAGCCTTGTACACACGATAGGTTAACCAGAGGACAACGGTCTGAAGGACCGTTGTCATAGGTTAACCGATGAAGCTGACTGATGATCCGTCACGCCTACACACCATAGGTTAAATAACCGATCGTGTCAGAACGCGGTGACGTAAAACACGACGTGCAGAAAAAAACGAACTTCAATGCTTCCAAGCATGCGTCGACTTGATTCTGAGCATGCATGGATTTTTAACCGATGGTTGTGCCTACTAACGATCGGTTTTGACCTATCAGTTAGGAATCCGTAGGTTAATTTTAAAGCAATTTTAAAGCAAGTTGGCTTTTTTTTGACCTATGGCTAAATAACCTATGGGGCCCGCACACGATCGGTTTTGACCGATGAAAACGGTCCTTCAGACCGTTGTCCTCTGGTTAACCTATCGTGTGTACGAGGCCTTCGTCTATCCGAGAGTATGAGAATTCTTAAAAAAAAAAAAAAATGCATTATTGGCCAGCACTGATTGATAACTGGGATGTGAAAGGTCACACACAATCTAAGAAAAAGCAGCTTTGGCACAGAATGGACTTAAAGTGATTGTAAACCCTTATCTTATTTTAAATAATAAACACGTCATACTTACTTCCTCTGTGCTGTGGTTTTGCACAGAACAACACTAATCCGCCTCATCTCAGGTGCTCCTGCCCCCCCCCCCTCACTGAGTGCCTACCATAGCAACCCACTTGCTATGGGGGCACTCATGCAAGCTTGCTCCTGAGTTGGCTGTATGTGTCCATAGACACACAAAGCGTGGCTCAGCCCAGCCCTTCCCTCCTCATTGGCTGTGATTGACAGCAGTGGGAGCCAATGGCTATAAGGGGGGAGAGAGACACTTCTTTTGTGCACATTGCTGGATCAAGATCAGGCTCAGGTAAGTATAAGGGGGAGCTGCACTCAGAAGTAATTTTTTACCTTAATCCACAGAATGCATGGTGACCTTCAGCCTTTACAACCAGTGTGTTTGTTTCCACATTTGCAGTCAACTTTGAGAAACCCCCACTATATGTTTGTTAAGCATTCCCAGTCACACAAAATACCTAAAAATATAATTTTTTAAATGTTTCCCCTTTCCAGATATGAACTCTATAGCCAGCTTATATTGTTTAGAATAGTCTGTCATATGCAATTAGGGGTCAGAGTGTTAGGTGCATTAAAGTAGAACTATATGCAAAACTTTTTTTTTCATTTGGGATAGAGTAAGGGAGTGTTATAACCCCTGCCAGATTTTTTTTACCATCTGTGTCCCAATACGGAGACTTACCTTCACTTCCTATCCCATAGACAAATAGGAAGTAAGAAGAAATCCTTGCAAATAAGGGGAATTATTTAAGGACCCCCAGTTCACCGGAACCATTCTCCCCATTGGAAGAGATACCCTCTATTACTTTTCTGAGGTCAACCAAAAATTGGCGGTTTTCTTTTACTTTCGCGTTCAATAATAATGGCAAACAGGACAAATAGAGGGTGAATCTCCTTAACAGGGGAGTCCCTCCTTACATCAGGTGTCCCCAGTGGAGTCCCTTGGCTCTGCCTCTCATCGGACACAGACCGGCAGCAGGCCATGGGGCGGAGGGTTGGCGGCAGCTCCATTTGTATTTGCAGGTCTCTTTCCCAGTGTGTTCAAAAGAGAGGGAAGGAGCCTCCGATGCGTACAGCTAACCGGCTTCAGTGTACAAGCAAATTGTCTACTTGTACACTGAAGAGAGCAGATTGGCTGCATGGATCTTAGGCCCCTCCCCACACAGGGAAAGAGACCTGCTGGCCAGAAAGAGATCTCGTGGCCATATTTTCGTAGCCAGAAGCTGCGGCCAGTGCCAAAAAAAGTCCTGATGACTTTGACAAAATCAAAATCCCGGGACTTTGATCAGGGTGCACTCAGATTCAGACGAGGGTCCAATTATCAGGATTGTCCTAGAAAAATCGGGACTGTTGGCAAGTATGAGGCCCCGTACACGCGACCGAGTTTCTCGGTAGAATTCAGCCAGAAACTCGATCGGAGCTGGATTCTGCCGAGAAACTCGGTCGTGTGTACACTTTTCAGCGAGGAAGTTCCTCGTCGGGCCAAATAGAGAACATGTTCTCTATTTCCTCGTTGTTCAATGAGGAAAGTTGGCCCGCCGAGATCCTCAGCGGCTTCAACACAGAACTCGACGAGGAACTCGATGTGTTTGGCACGTCGAGTTCCTCGGACGTGTGTACGGGGCCTCAAAGTATATAGTAGGTGTTATCACAATTTGACTGCAAAAAGGGAAATATACTTCAAGGGGGAAAGCCTTTCATCTATGCACTTTCTAAAGTATAACTTATCACTTAGAAAGGATGTCAGTGTCATACTAGTAAGCACACAGACTCCCTGCCCTTCAGTGTAATCTGGCCCATATATATACTCATTGTTGATGTCCTTGCAGTTTATGATTTTTTTTTATTGCTTTAATAGTTTACTGTGTAGTTTACCTGCACACCCTGAACCAAACTGATAGCAGGCTGGGTTGTGAGAGCAGCTTACCTTACTTCTAGTCACTGCTTTCAGGTCTGCTAATGTAGAATGGCCAATCTGCCCTATTTGTTCTCTCTGCTCCCGAGCTAGGTGTGCTTTGTAGCCAGGCAACTGGGGTACAGGGGAAAAGCACTGGACAGTTAGCCTAGGGCAGCAGGAATTTCAACTCCAGCTCTGTATATAATTACATAGGCAACATAGAAACAAGGCCTTTAAGTGTATTTAAACCTTTGCAATCTCAGCAGAGTGCTGTAATGTTATCAACCTAACACTGGGTTCACACTGGTGCGATGCGGAAAACCCTGCGAATCCTGTGCGGTGCGGGTTCCTGCATTGCACCTGAATCTCAGACCATTCGCACTGATATCTGTGAACTGCTGCGGGTGTCAATGCAAAGTTAACGACACCCCCCAAATCGGTATGCAGATCGCAGCGCGAACTGTGAAATGGTACAGGAATAGTACATACAGTAAACACCTATGTGATTCGATTCCAGTGCAGACCAAAAAAAGGGTCCTGTACCATTTTGGTCCAAATGCGATGCGAATTCAGCCATGCAAACTGTATTGCTGAATTTGCATGGCACAGACATCATATGTGATCTGCACAGCAATGCGGGATCACATGCGATGTTTGTGTTCGCACCAGTGTGAACCCAGTCTAAATCCAAACTTCCACCTTTGCAGTCAAATTTGAGAAATCCCTACTATATGCCTGTTATGCAGCGTGGATTTGATTTAAATCAAGTCGATTTATATCAAGATTTCTAAAGAGCAACTGTCATCTCTGTCCCACAGTGGCTCCTCCTCTGACCCGCTGTTGACTCACCGACAGTCCCATTCACTTTAATGACATAACAAGGTGAGGGACATGGCGGCAGCAGGTGAGTGGATGCCCAATAACAGGTGCTGCCATGATGGATCTGAAATGACAGGTGCTCTTTAAATGTAAGGACTCATTCTTGCTGGTTGTTAGAATATTTAATATTTGTAAACAAAGCGAAAGTTTCCTATTTAGAATAATAAGCGGTCAGGTTAGTAAAACATTTTACATTCTTTTTTTGTAATCATGGGTGCCTCCTCTTCCAGACTAAAGGGGTGGGACCTTGCTGCTTGTTATCAGTGGTCAGTTAAAAAAGCCTGCATCTCTGATGGTATGGGGGAGCATAAGTGTGTATGGAACCCCAGACGACGTCTAAGGAGACAAAACGCGTCAGTAGAAATCCACTTTTTTTACTGTATACGAAATCACGATATGTGGCCCTTTTTTGTTCTCCTTTCTCCAATATCCTCATCACATCCATGATAACTGGATTATCGTACCCCATGAAACAACCCTGCAAGGAGATCGATATCCTGTGGATAGTCGGGTGACCCCGGTCCAGTCATTTGAAGATTCCAAGTTTTCACCCTGTTTAAACAACCCAAGCCTGTTTGACCCATAGAACGTATGCTCTTTCATCCTATCTGCGGTGGTTCCCCTCACTCCAGTCATATGTTTATGTTCACTGTTTGGATGCCAGCCTGATGTTTTGAACTACAGTTGATCTTTATTTCACATAGTGTCACTCTGCTTTTGGCACATCATGGACATTTAATTGTTGCACATAAGGACTATTACAACTCTATTTTCATTTAATATTATAGTATTTGTCATTTTGGGTTCGCTACCCACATTTATTTTATATTAGATCTTTCGTCTATGCTTGTATCTTTCCACTGAGCGCTACACTATTTGTTTTCCTATAAGTGTGTATGGAACAGACAGCTTGCACATCTGAAAAAGGCCCCATCAATGCTGAAAGATATATCCAGGGCTTAGAGAAGCATATGCTCCCATGCAGATTATGTCTTTTTCAGAGACGGACATTGCTAAACCGTAGTAGAAGAGTCCAGGTGCTTAACTGGCCTGTCTGCAGTCCAGACCTTTTACCAACTGAAAATATTTGGCGCATCTTGAAATAAAAAATACGTCAAAGAAGACCCAGAGCCATTGAACGGTTTGAATCCTATATCGGGCAAGAATGGTACAATATTGCTCTCCCAAAACTCCAGCAACTGATCTCCTCAGTTCCCAGATGTTTACAGAGTGTTGTTAAAAGAAGAGGGGATGCTACACTCTGGTACACATGGCCCTGTCCACACAAAGTTAATTATAATGCTGAAAGTTCCATTCTGTAAGGATAAAAAAAAATGGAGGATTCACCGGTACCTGATGTAACATGAACACCAAGAATTCCATAAAAACCTGGATAAGACTCAACTCCAAAATATGTCCTATATATTGAGACAATTCAGCAAAACCATTCACGTAATATATACATGAAGGGTGCAGTACAACAACCACATACTGTAAAGCCCTGTACATACGGCCCGGATTCTCGTCAGGAAAAAAAATTTTGTTTTTCCTGACGAGATTTCTGGCAAGATTCTCTTGCCGGCCGAGTGTACACACACACCATTCAAAAGAACCGCCGTTCTTTTGAATGGCACAAACGTGGTGATGTCATCAATTACGACGAATATGTGCTCGTCACATTCGATGCCGTCATCTTGCTTCACCCTACCTATGCCTTGGAAGCTACCGCAAATGCGTCAAAAGTTATTTCGAGCATGTGCGGGTTTCCATGGAGAGTTAAGTATACACACACTAGGGTTTCTCGGGTTTTCCTGCTGAGAATCTCACAACGAGAAAATGGAGGGCAGGTTTTCTATTTTTCTCGTCAAGATTCTGGGCAGTTTTCTTGACGAGAAACCTCAAAGCCTCGTACACACACTCGGTTTACTCGCCAAGAAAGCTGTGCCAGCAGTTTTCTTGCTGTTTCTTGCCGAGAAAACCGTGCGTGTGTACGAGGCTTAAGGCTTGAAACTTGAGCCGTGTATATAAGCTAAGTCCATATAGAGGCATCCAAAACAGTACAACTTGTAGCCTAATACAAAAAATTAACACATGGCTAAATCCATTAGAGACATTTGTAAATTTCATGATTATACTTAGCAATTCTGATCTGAAAGGTCCATGTGCAAGAGACAGGGACAGGTAAAGTCAACAGAAGAATGCCTTACCGGTTTTGCCGGTTCACACCGGCTGCATCAAAAGGCATACTTGAAATTCAGCTTTAAGATCAAAAGCAGCCATTTTGAAGTTATTCTATGCGAATGGGAATGTAGGTGTTATCCCATTTGGCTACAAAAGTAGAAATACACTTTAAAAGCACAGACTAATACGATTGCTTACATCTCTTTTATATATGTATATCTAAGAAAAAATCACTAAAATGACTTCATAGTCTCTCTAAAGCTGCCCATACATGAATTGAAATTTGGCTGGTTCAGCAGGCATCCACCATTCAGCATTTTGGGTCCAAATTTTGATCCATCTATGGCTGTTCCCGCTCAAAACATTTAACGATGTTGAAAAACGTCATCGATCAGCGGCTCCAGCACTGCACAGTGTATTCTGACAGCTGAGAAGCCCTGTTGTCAAAATACATTGGCACAGAAGGGAGGATTTCTCCACCCACCTCATCTATAGCCAGACAAATTTCGAATTCATGTATGAGCAGGCTGGTTGTACAGAAGTCAGTCGGTAAATCGACTTCAGTACAAATAGCCTGTTGGAAAATCTCTGCATGATAAGCATTACTGGCTATAGTCAGCAGTGCTGATCACTGTATTCTGAAGGCGGGGAAGTCTCCTCACTGTCAGAATACAAAGGCTCAGCAAGATTAATTCCCCCATCTATACTGAGTATGTGGATGGGGGAATCAAGTACATTTTTTTCATTTAACTCAACTTGAACAAAAGAAAAATGAATCATGTACCTGTATGGACAACTTTAGTGTTTGATGTTTAAGTGGTAGTAAAGTAATTTTATTTAAAAACTGCTGACGCATGCGCAGTTTCCACATCACATTTACGGCGCGCTCTGCGTGCCAAAGCAATGAGACTCTGACGTCACTGCAGCCCGGTCATTCAGGTGGCTGAGGATAGAGAACCCAGAAGGAAGACCTGGCGAAGATGGATGCACAAAGGACCAAGGGGTGCCGTGACAAGGGGTGCCGTGGAGGGCTCTGTTTGGAGGCAAGTCTGTCATAATGTGATAGCATGCGGTGCATATTAGTATATTAGGACTCAAACATGCAGGGGAACCAGCTTTTTTATAAATAAAAAAAAAAGACTTTACTACCGCTTTAATCTTCTTTCAACTTGACAGCAAGAGACAAGACACAGCTCACAGTGCAGAAAATAACCGTCACCCACACTGTACTATGGAGCAATGTAATCGGTTTGGTATTCATCTAATCCCTAAATCTAAGAACTTGCATGGCAACTTCTCCTTTCCAAATCTCGGCAAAGCTAACAGAATATAACAATTGGAGACTGGTCAGCCCTAGACTGCATGACAAGAACTCTGCAAGCAGATGACATCACCATAAACTCTGTACAGGGAGACATGGTGGAGACAAGGGAAAGTAACTTCGAGTCAGTGGATTGTCAAGTTCTGAGCTAACACATCCTGTGGGGGAGGTCCAGGGTTATGTCACACACACTGTTCTTCTGGTCAACCAATAACGTTTACGGCACATCCAGAACTTAAATTCTGCACAGTATATTTAGAAATCTCACATTTACTTTTTGAACTATCAGCAGCATCATTCATAAGAATATGGATGACACATAATTGCTATCTCTTTGTCTAGCAACACCGTTGTATGGCAAGAGAACAGCAAGAGTGGTCTGAAATCATATTTAAAGTGGAGCTCCACCCAAAAGGTCAACTTGTTTGCATACCCCCCCTTCGCTGTCACATTTGGCACCTTTTAGGGTGGAGGGTTCGAGCGGGTACCTGGTTTTGACAGGTACCCGCTCCCACCTCGCAATGGCGAACTCAGTCGGAAGTTCGCCTCTCCCCCCCATCCTTCTCACGTCGCTGGGTCATTCACAAAACGCAGCGCAGTAGGGATCCGGCTGGGAAGCCACAATGGCGAGATGCAGCTTGAAAAATCATGTCGGGTGAGAAGACCTCTGGATTCATGGACAGGTAAGTGTCCTCATATTAAAAATCAGCAGCTACAGTACTTGTAGCTGCTGACTTGAATTTTTTTCTGAAGGAGCCTGGAGCTCTGCTTTAACCACTTACAGGCCGCCCACCGTCGTTATAGCTGCCATAACCCTGGTATCCTCTTCTTAACTGGGCGGTTCTCCTTCAGATAAAAGTAGTCTCTGTGGCGGATTCGGTGGTCTCCGCCGCTTACCTTAGCAGCGAAGACAATTGCATCCTCTCCCCTTTTTGGCTGGCTGCCAAGTGAGGGGAAAGATGGTCCCCACTCGGCTCCATTGCAGAGACTGGTGGAAGCGAGGTCAAACGTCACTTCCGCCCAATGCTCTTAAAGGAGAATTTTTCAATTTTTTTTATTACATTTATTTTTTTATTATTGCATTTTAGTGTAAATATGAGATCTGAGGTCTTTTTGACGGGCACAGAAGCGAATGTAAGTAGCGCCCGCATATGAAAACGATGTTTAAACCACACATGTGAGGTATCGCCACGATCCTTAGAGCAAGAGCAAAAATTCTAGACCTCCTCTGTAACTCAAAACTGGTAACCTGTAGACAATTTTAAACATCGCCTATAGAGATTTTTAAGGGTAAAAGTTTGTCGCCATTCCACGAGCAGGCGCAATCTTTAAGCGTGAAATTTAGTTGGCGTAACATTACCTTTCACAATATAAAAACAAATTGGACTAAATTTACTGTACAAGGAGTCTGAACATTATTTATATTTTTTATTCTAACACCCTAGAGAATAAAATGGCAGTTGTTGCAATACTTTCTGTCACATCATATTTGCGCAGTGGTCTGACAAGCTCACTTTTTGGGGAAAAAAATACACCTTTTTTAATAAAAAAATAAGAAAACAGTAAAGTTAGCCCATTTTCATCATGAAAGATAATGTTACGCTGAGTAAATTGATACCCAACATGTCACGCTTCAAAATTGCGTCCAATCGTGGAATGGTGACAAATTTTTACCCTTTAAAATCTCCATAGGCGACGTTTAAAAAATTCTACAGGTTGTATGTTTTGAGTTACAGAGGAGGTCTAGGGCTAGAATTATTTCCCTTGCTCTACCAATCACATGTGTGGTTTGAACACCGCTTTTATATGCGGGCGCTACTCACGTATGCGTTCGCTTCTGCGCGCAAGCTCGGTGGGACGGGGTGCGTTTCTGGCTCCTAACTTTTTTAGCTGGCTCCTAGATTCCAAGCAAATTTGTCAAACCCTGATTTAAAAAGAGGTTTACCTAACATAAATTTTCAGGAAAAAATACACTTTATTTAATTCTAGTGAACACAAACACAATGCAATATATTTATCACCATTCAACCCTGACATCCCTATGCAGTTTTGTTGTCTCAAGTTTAAAAAAAAAAAAGGAACAATTACACACAGGAAGTATTGTTTGCACAAACAATCCCAATCATTTACATGCCTGAGGCTCAGGAAGTCACTAGACAGGTTCAGATTCTCCTAAAAGATATTTCTACATACACTCAATGAAAATGCTTTCAAATATGCAATACATACAAGGAATGCATGTACAAATGTCTTGTGCTGGAAACAAAATCTTGGAGAATTCATAAAGAAATTCCGTTGTGCTCCCTGCATGACAAATGCCTGTGCTTGTGACAAATTCATGTACCTGTCGTAATTTATCCGAGGCGTGGTGGAGGGGTGGCACTGAGGTCAGAGTTTCCTTTCCACAGACAAGCCTGTCCTCAGTTCATATTTAGCCCCACTAGCACAGAATCAGTTGCTATGAAGCTGTGCAAACAACAGCTTCATAGCAACCATTGATGCATCCAGGGCCCCATGTAACTGCTGTCTGGGAGATCCCTGTCATTACTCAAATATGGCCATTGCTTTTTTGGCTTTTCTGAGAATTTTGTACGAATTTTCATTCAAAAATTGCTTAAAGGGGTTGTAAAGGTTCATGTTTTTTCACCTTAATGCACCTTAATGCATCCTAACCACATCAATGAATGAATGCACTGACTGGCATTACGGGCAAGCACTGGTGGGACACTGATGGACATCACTGGCCAGCACTGGTAAGCATCGCTGATGGGTCTGCACTAATCATCAATGCGCTGATTATCAGCACAGACTCTCCATCAGGAGAGCCGCTGCTCGGCTCTCTTCTACCCGTGGCTTGTCAGCGTGAATGGTGGTAAGCAGATAAACAGCACTTCCTGGTTACCACGTGATCAGCTGTAATTGGATACAGCTGATCATGTGATAAAGAGCCTACGTCATAGGCTCTTTACCTAGATCGGAGCTGAGGTGTGTCGGATCGACACACCGCACCACCGACTGCCTCGCTGCGTGCCCCCGGAGCATGTATGAGAAGCTTATCCTGCTGGACATCATATGACGCCTAATCAGCATAACTGATCGCTGTGAAGGCCGCCATTCTTCTAATCAGCCAGGCGGGATGTGTTTAAAGTCTATGTCAGGGCAAAATAAAAATAAAAACATAACATGTGTTATGCCGTGTACACATGGTCGGAATTTCCGAAGGGAGCTTTTCATCTGACTTTTTCCATCGGAATTTCTGACCAACTTAGATAGAGAGCAGGTTCTCAATTTTTCTCAATCGGAAAATCAGTTTGTCTGTATGAAATTCCAATAGGAATAAAAACATGCATGCTCGGAAACAATTCAACGCATGCTCGGAAGCATTGAATTTCTTTTTCTTGCCTCGTCGTAGTGTTGTACGTCACCGCGTTCTTAACGCTCTAAAGTTTCGAGAACTTTTGTGTGACCGTGTGTATGCAACCCAAGCTTGAGCGGAATTCCGTCAGAAAAAACATCACTTTAAACACCCTGCAAGTACAGAGCAATAACTGTTGCTGTGCCAGAAATATTCTCCTACCTTCCTCTTTGACATGACAACACAGCTTTGAATTTCTAAGCAAGTGGTGTCAGCCCTGCCTACTTTATGGCTTCCCCTCATCTCCTCCCCCCTCATATACATAACCCCTCCTTGTGTACAGACAGATAGCACAGGATACGTTCAGCTGACAAGATTTCTGTCAGAAACAACAAGCATTTTTTGCATTTATTAAACAAAGATAACAAAAACGCTTTAAATTTTGTATTTAGCAGACCAAAAGGGAGCAAATAATAAAAGTTGTCTGTCAGGGTTTATATACACTAACATATATCAGCTGGTGTTATGCCGGCCTAGTGTCCATGTGATAAGACATGCTGCATTTGTTACATTCATGTTCTTAGCCAGTTTCTTTTTTTCCACTATAAATCACTTTCCAAAACACAGTTTGTGGGAAACATGTTGATGGGATAGAATATGTACATGGCCCCTGAGAATTTTCCCTTTTCCCAAAACAAGGCCCTGGACTGTGTGTGACTGCTGGCACAGCATGAGTGTATTTACCCCCACAGGAAAGGCTCTGGATGTCTATGCCTGAACCGTTCCATAACAACAAACACCATTCTGTGGAAAATAATGTTTCCATTGAGGTGTTGTGGTACGCACATACCGCCGGCCGGGGTTCCTGGACGCTTTTTGATGCCTCTGTCTTCGACACATCTAAAAATGCCTCAGATAGATTTTTCTGCAAGTGCAATCATCTAAACTCAGAGCATGTTCATTACATTGTGCTGTATTATTTTTAGATGAATATGGTAACTTATTGTCATGAATAGAAACTCATTACAATACAAATGCATGCATGTAAACAACAAAACAAAAAAAAACAAGACAGCCCTGTAGGGAAGATCATCTATATTTACCTTTCAGGCAACCCGTCCTGAAACAACATCGCTGCCCTGCTCTATAGGCCACTGCAGGTATTCCACACTTCCAGCTCCCCCCCCCCCCCAACAGAAAAAAAGAAGTAAAACAAAGCAAAGAAATTCCAAATAAACATCAGAGCCCCCCAACCCTCCTCCCCCAACCCCATCAGGGCTATATAAAATATTGCAGTAGGCTGGAATTGGCCCGTGGGCCATAGTTTGGAGACCCCTGGAATAAGAAAAGATCAATTCCCCTGTCAGTGCTCCTTTGCTACCAGTGTCCCTTTGCTGAGAATTCATTTCACTTCCTGTTCCATAGATATAATGGGAAGCAAGAGTAGAACTCTTCAAAATGAGGGAAATCTTCTCTAATGCCGCGTACAGACGGTCGTTTTTTGTGATGATATAAAACGACGTTTTAAATCATGAAATAAAACGACGTTTTTGAAACTTCATTTTCAAAAACGACGTTACCTACACACCAACGTTTTTTCAAAATTCTCTAGCAAATCGCGGTTATGTTCAGCACTCTTTTCCATTGAAGCTAGCTTCATAACTTGCTTCTGAGCATGCGCGGGTTTAAAAACATCGTTTTAAACGTCGTTTTGCCCACACACACTATCATTTTAATTGACACAAAAAACAAAGTTTTGAAAAACGACACAAAAAATTCAATCATGTTCGAATTTTTTTTTTTTTTGTCGTTTTTCAGAAGACATAAAACAAAGTTTTCCCCAACGACGTTTTTTTTCATCACAAAAAACGACCGTCTGTACGCGGCATAAGGCCCCTTTCGCACTGAGGTGTATCTCAGGCGTTTTAGCGCTAAAAATAGCGCATAAATAACGCCTGAAATAAATAATCCTGCCCCAGCATGAGGGCTTTCACACTGAGGCGATGCGCTGGCGGGAGGAAAAAAATCTTTGGAGCGGTATAGGTGTGAGGGGTTTACCGCTCCTATACCGCTCCTTCCCATTGAAATCAATGGGAAACCGCGGTGATACCGCCGGCAATGCGCCTCTGCAGAGGAGCATTGCCGGCGGTATTAACCCTTTTTCGGCCGCTAGCGTGGGTTAAAACCGCACCGCTAGCGGCTGAATATACGACAGTATAGCGGCGCTAAAGATCGCGCCGCTATACCGCCACCGCACCTCCCCTGCCCAGTGTGAAAGGGGCCTTAGTCATCTTTCATTGGAACAGGCGTCTCCACTGAAAGATTTTGCAATTACTACTAGGGTTGTCCAGATACCGATACCAGTATCGGTATCGGGACCGATACCGAGTATTTGCGGGAGTACTCGTACTCGCGCAAATACCCCCGATACCTAAATAGAATACTTTCCCCCCCTTTCCCCCCCCCCCCGCCGATGCCGCCGCATCGCGCCACCGCATCGAGGGACATGGCTAGAGGGACATTGCTGCATATGTGAGGGACATGGCTAGAGGGAGATTGCTGCATATGTGAGGGACATGGCTGCATATGTGAGGGACATGGCTAGAGGGACATTGCTGCATATGTGAGGGACATGGCTAGAGGGACATTGCTGCATATGTGAGGGACATGGCTAGAGGGACAGTGCTGCATATGTGAGGGACATGGCTAGAGGGACATGGCTGCATATGTGAGGGACATGGCTGCATATGTGAGGGACATGGCTAGAGGGACATGGCTGCATATGTGAGGGACATGGCTAGAGGGACATTGCTGCATATGTGAGGGACATGGCTAGAGGGACATTGCTGCATATGTGAGGGACATGGCTAGAGGGACATGGCTGCATATGTGAGGGACATGGCTAGAGGGACATGGCTGCATATGTGAGGGACATGGCTGCATATGTGAGGGACATGGCTAGAGGGACATGGCTGCATATGTGAGGGACATGGCTAGAGGGACATGGCTGCATATGTGAGGGACATGGCTAGAGGGACATTGCTGCATATGTGAGGGACATGGCTAGAGGGACATGGCTGCATATGTGAGGGACATGGCTAGAGGGACATGGCTGCATATGTGAGGGACATGGCTGCATATGTGAGGGACATGGCTAGAGGGACATGGCTGCATATGTGAGGGACATGGCTAGAGGGACATGGCTGCATATGTGAGGGACATGGCTAGAGGGACAATGGCTGCATATGTGGGGGACATGGCTGCATATGGGGGGGACATGGCTGCATTTGGGGACACATTTAAAAAAAGTATCGGTATTCGGTATCGGCAACTACTTGAAAAAAAGTATCGGTACTTGTACTCGGTCCTAAAAAAGTGGTATCGGGACAACCCTAATTACTACTGTAATGGTGACAATTCAAAATGTTGGCTTTTCCTTCACTTTCATTCCCAGTGAAAAAGGGCACCAGGACATCTGGAAATCTGGAATCTCACTATTGGGGACACAGTAATACCTGAAAGGGCTTCTAACCCTCCTCTTCTCTAAATGTTTTGGCTTTAGGGCAAGTTCACACCATAGAAATGCAGTCCAGATGCTTTTTAATGTTTCCGATGCTTTCCAGTGAATTTTTTCCCCTTTCTTTTTTCTTCACCTTAAATGGGGACCTGTGTGTTTTACTGCATTCCAGTGCAGTTCAGTGCAGAAAAAAAAATCGACTTTTTTTTCTGGAACTGACCACACTGGTGTGAACTATGCCATTGAAAACCATATGACCCACTCTCCATGCGTTTCTGATGCAGAAAAAAAATGCACTGGACTGCATGTGGTGTGAACAGGCCTTTAGATACTTTTTAAAAGCTGACATCTAGGACCCATTCACACCAGAAACTGAACATAACTGTGTTTTTGACTGGATGTTTAAATGCATTTGAAGCAGTGAATTTTTCTATGTTTTTGGGCTGGGCTTTAAGGGGTGTGGTGCATTTGAAGCATGTTTGTAGTGCCTTTTTAGCGTGTTCCCTTAATCTGCTATATTTTGCAACCCACTGCCCTTTATCAACATGTTAATTATTTTAATAAAATCTCTCTTTTGTCATTACATACCTTATTTTAGACTCAGTGATCTCATCACTGAATCTCAGTGCTTCTCTATGCAATGCAGACAGATTATGACTGGTGGGAGGGGCCAGCAGGGTTCCTGAAGGCATCACAGCCCTGCCTCAGTAACTCCACTCAAGAGTCCTCAGCCCTGGTACAAGGTATGGGCTGACTCTTGTGAAAAGTTATGCAAATATCAAAATGGCTTCAGGGTTGAGTATCAGTCTGGACCAAGGTTGGAAAAACTGTGCCCATCCAGCTTTTTTGGAACTACAAGTGCCATCGTGCCTCTGTCTCTGGAAGTCATACTTGTAACTAGGGTTGTCCCGATACCACTTTTTTAGGACTGAGTACAAGTACCGATACTTTTTTTTATGTACTCGCCGATACCGAATACCGATACTTTTTTTTAAATGTGTCCCCAAATGCAGCCATGTCCCCCCACATATGCAGCCATGTCCCCCCCCACAGATGCAGCCATGTCCCCCCACAAATGCAGCCATGTCCCCAAACATATTGCAGCCATGTCCCCCATATAACCAGCCATGTCCCCCACATATCCAGCCATGTCCCCCCACATGCAGCCATGTCCCCCCCACATGCAGCATTGTCCCCCGTATATCCAGCCATGTCCCCCGTATATCCAGCAATGTCCCCGTATATCCAGCATTGTCCCCAGTATATCCAGCATTGTCCCCAGTATATCCAGCAATGTCCCCAGTATATCCAGCAATGTCCCCAGTATATCCAGCAATGTCCCCAGTATATCCAGCATTGTCCCCAGTATATCCAGCAATGTCCCCAGTATATCCAGCAATGTCCCCAGTATATCCAGCAATGTCCCCAGTATATCCTCCAGCAATGTCCCCAGTATATCCTCCAGCAATGTCCCCAGTATATCCTCCAGCAATGTCCCCAGTATATCCTCCAGCAATGTCCCCAGTATATCCTCCAGCAATGTCCCCAGTATATCCTCCAGCAATGTCCCCAGTATATCCTCCAGCAATGTCCCCAGTATATCCTCCAGCAATGTCCCCAGTATATCCTCCAGCAATGTCCCTCGTACCTGTTATGATGCCGTCGCCGCCGCTGCCACGTTAATCACCGCGGCGCGTGGAACATTTCAGACAGCTTTCTTTTCAACAGCTGTTTTCCCTGCCGCGCTGTGTATAGAGACACTCCCCCTTGCTCGCGATTGGACAGATCTGTCCAAGGGGGAGTGTCTATGCATGGCGGGGAAAACAGCTGTTGAAAAGAAAGCTGTCTGTAATGTTCCCCGCGCCGCGGTGATTAACGTGGCAGCGGCGGTGGTGTCGGCGGCGGCGGTGATGGCGGCGGTGGCGGCGGCGAGGGGGGGGGGGGCTTACGGGGAAGTATTCTATTCCAGTATCGGCGGTATTAGCGGGAGTACGAGTACTCCCGCTAATACTCGGTATCGGTCCCGATACCGATACTGGTATCGGTATCGGGACAACCCTACTTGTAACTGTCAGTATGTGACATGTAGTTCCACAACAGCTGGTGGGCTGCAGTTTGCCCACCCCGGGACTCTGCACCAAAGTAAGTATGTAAAAATTGACATACCTAAACTTCAGATTTAAAATGGTTGTAAACAATATTTTTTTTCAAATAATAAAAAAAAATATATTGCGCTGTGTAATGGTATGGCACCGTCTTTCTGGGCTCCTCTTCTTCTCTGTCCACTTCCTATGGGGGTACACCTGCGGGTTCTCTCCCAAGCTGGTCTGTGTGCATCTATAGACACACCCAGCTCGGCTCAGCCCCGCACCCTGCCTCCTCCTCAAAGTATTTGATTGACAGCAGCAGGAGCCAATCCTGCTGCCTCCATGCCCTGTGAGGAGAAAAAGAGAGAACGGACAGCACAGTACGGCGCTGAATCAAGAATGAACTCAGGTAGGTACTTGGGGGAGATGGGAAATTTGTTATATCCTAATGCAGGGAATGCATTAAAGCGGTAGTAAACTCGGTTCGGCCACTTGAACCTAAAAGGTATGCTTATAATAAAGCGTACCTGTAGGCTCAATGAATATCTCCTAAACATGCACAAGTTCTGCAGCTGGTGAAGTGACCGGCGCATGCACACTATGCTTCAAATTGAGGTCACACTAAATGTACTATCAATCCAGAGCGCTGTGCCGTGATCGTGACATCCGTGCACATGTACGGGAGTGACATTGTCGCGGCTCAGCCATTCGAATGGCCAGGGTCTACTAAAGAGAAGGGAGACTGGCAGTGGTGACATTGCCCCGCTGGGAGAATCTGTTTTATTGGTCAGCCTGTCATAAAGTGCTAGTATGTGGTGCATACTAGCACGTTATGCCATTAACTTGCAGGGGGACCAGAACTTTATATTTTGTTTAAGACTTCACTAATGCTTTAAAGTAAAAATTGTATTGCCTTTACAACAATTTAAAAAAAAATACACTTTAAAATGATTCTACAACTGCTGTGCATAGGTATCATTTAAAACAAAAACACCCATGAACCTGTATTGGAAGAGCTGGAGGCCTAGTGTGATGCCGCGTACACACGATCATTTTTCGGCATGAAAAAAACGTTGTTTTTAAAAAATGTCATTTAAAATGATCGTGTGTGGGCTTCACATCATTTTTCGTTTTATGAAAAATGGAAAAAAAAAATTCGAACATGCTGCATTTTTTAACAACGTTTTAAACAATGTCGTTTTTCGGGTTGTAAAAAATGATCGTGTGTGGCCTAAAACTACATTAAAAACCCACGCATGCTCAGAAGCAAGTTATGAGATGGGAGCGCTCGTTCTGGTAAAACTACCATTCGTAATGGAGTAAGCACATTCATCACGCTGTAACAGACAGAAAAGCGCGAATCGTCTTTTATTAACACGGAATCCGCTAAAGCAGCCCCAAGGGTGGCGTCATCCGAATGGAACTTCCCCTTTATAGTGCCGTTGTACGTATTGTCTGTCACCACGCTAAGCTAGAGCATTTTTTTTAAACAATGGTGTGTGGGCAACGTCGTTTTAGCCTAGGTTCACACTGCTGCGAATTCAAAATCGTGGTAAAATGCGCGATTTTACCGCGATTTCGCGGCTGCGATTTTGCCGCGATTTTGGCCGCAATTTAATGTAAATCGCGGCCCGAAATCGCAAAAAGTAGTACAGGAACTACTTTTTGAAATCGCAGATGCGGTGTCGCACTGATTAGGACAGTGCCATTGCCGACAATTGCCGCCGATTTGAGATGCGATTTGACATGTCAAATCGCATCTCAAATCGTTCCAAATCGTACCCAGTGTGAACCAGGGCTTAATGATGAAGTTGGAAAAAGATCGTTTTTTCTACATGCCGAAAAATGATTGTGTGTACGCGGCATGAGGCTTAGTGTGAGGCCAAGTGTGAGGCCCAGTGTGAGGCCCTATATTGTAGCAGGTGCCCACCACCACCCTCCAGTACATAAAGTACATCAACCTGTCCAGGCCTCAGAGCTATTTCAAGTGTGAGAAAGGATTGATTTATGAGTCATTTCTGAAATCTTCCATGTGCCACAGGATAGGGTGTTCACAGCTCTCACAATCTTGGTGGCCAGAGACAATGTCCATGCTTAGAGATCACATCCTTCACACAGCCGCACACACAATCTCAGCCATAGTGCTGTTTAGGATAGTCTCTAATGGATTTTTTGCCCTTTTATTATGTGTGACTAATTCATTAAGTTTCCTCACAGAAAATCCTTCAATGAATCACCTCACATACAAAAGAAAAAAAACTATTAGGTTATGCCAATATTAAACTGCAATTGCTTGGCAACCACAGCCCAAAAAAAGATCAATTAGCAGTCTCACGTTGTATATATCACACAAACATATACATACTGCATGATTGTGTGTCTTCGTTTCAGACACAACGCGTCTCGGTCAGCGGTGACGCAGCTGTGTGATTAATATAGTCCTCTGGGTTCATCCCAACAAACTGAAATAAAACTCAAACCTAGACATAACATTTGCTACAAATATTAAAAAAAGAACGATTTCCCAACATAACAAGCGTGTGGCAATCTTTAAAGTGTATGTGTGGTCAAAAAACAAAAATCCCTGCTTATTGCTTTTCCACAAGCGCTGTACCAATACTGCTCAGCTGCGCCTGGACTCTTATTTATTTGCTGAAAAATGTATCTGTAATGAGGTCCTAAACAAAGAAAGTATTAAAAAATCTAAATCATAAAAACATAAAAATACATTCACCTTTTACTAAGAAATAATAAATGCGCATTTTTTGCAGGTTAAAAAAATGTGCATTTATAAATGTTTTCTTAACAGAAGCCGCAAAGTATTGCACAACCTGATCAGCAGATCGGGGGTGCAATGTCAGGCTTCTGCACAGACTCCCTCCAGCTTTCAGATCCTACCTCTGTACAGGCTGTCAGCTTGCAAGCTGGAGGGAGTGCCAACGCACTTATGCCGTGTACACACGATCGGAATTTCAGATGTAAAAAGTCAGATGGACCTTTCATTGGAAATTCCGATCATGTGTGGGCCCCATCGGACTTTTTTCCCATCGGTGTTTAAAAATAGAACATGTTTTATTTTTTTCTGATCGAAAAAAAAAACGATAGGAAATTCCCATTGTCTGTGTGCAACACCAAAGGAGAAAAAACCCACGCATGCTCAGAATCAAGTCGCTGCATGCCCGTAAGCATGGAAATTTATTTTTCTCGGCTCGTCGCAGTGTTTTACGTCACCTCCACTGTGCAGCTAGTTTTGCACAGAGTGGCCCCGATCCTCGACTTTCCCCTCAGCATGTCTTCTGGGTTTGCGGCTCCGGCGCTGTGAGTGGAGGTTTAGGAGATATTCATTTTACCTACAGGTTATTATAGGCTTACCTGTAGGTAAAAATACAAAAAAGGGTATACAACCATTTTAATGCATAGGATGCATTAAAGTGGAGTTCCACCCATTTTTTGTATGTTTGTCTGTGCTGCATGCCCTAATCTCATAGTGTTCAGAATGGACAATTTTTATTTATTTTGTCGCTTGTAAATACCTTTTTTTTGTAGTCCTTCATTACTTCCTCCTCCTTATTAGCCTAGGCTATTAAGTCACAAGGCTATTCGCAAGGGTTTCTGGGATAGGAATCATGTATCCCAGTAGTCCTTGCAAATAGCCTATTTGCATAGAGAAGGGGCGGCAACTTCCTCTGACACTCCCGTTGCTATGGAAACCTCACTGAAACCTATTACATCGCTTGTGCAGCACTGAGCATGTGCGAGATCTGCAAGGCTGAAATCCAGGAAGTCATACAGTCTGGCTTCATGATGCCCACACTTAAGATGGCCACGGTCTATTTCTAGATTATAAACTAACTAAATGCTCTAACAACCTAACAAAACGGACCTTAGTTTACAGACTAACTTTACTAGACTACATTAAGCTTGTGTATTACAGGGGTATTTATATTTAAAAAGTGAAATTGTGGGTGGAACTCCCCTTTAAGGTGAAAAAACACGAGGGTTTACAACCCCTTTACGTCATTACTAATACCAGTAATAATCGGGGGGGCAGAGGCAATTTTTAATATGATAAAGAGTAGATCAATTTATATAGTCTTGCAAATACAACCAGCCCTCTGAGGCCAACCATAATGCTGATGCGGCCTGCAATGAAATAGTTTGACACGACGACTCTAGAGCCAACCCGGTAGTACAGTATGCTTTTTGTTTGCTACACATATAATGCCCCTTGCACACTGGGCATCCAATCCCAATGATTTTGTGTGCCCGGGAAGCACAGGTGCAGGTGCAGCGTCCATCTCCGGTGCCTACAGCCCATCAACGTCTATGACATTAAACTACGCTGTGGCTGGACGCTGTACAGAGTGGTACTCAAACCTAATATTATATGCCAAAACGCAGGTGTTCTGTGTTATAGGCATACTTCCCTAAATGCATCAAGGAAGATTTACTAACACTGGAGCATGCAAAATCTGGTGCAACTCCGTATAGAAATCAATCCACTTTTAGGTTTTATTATCAAAGCCTAATTGAACAAGCTGGAGTTAGAAGCGAATTGCCTACTATGCACATCTGCACCACATTCTGAATGCTCCAGTTTTAGTAAATTTCCCCCATAGGGCCCTATACACAAATACCACTCGGTATAGCACCCAGTCACAACATATTTCAGCCTGTCATAGACTTTCACCTGCTGCAGGCACCGTGGCTGGACGGGGCACTTTTACCTCCTGGTTGCACGATAAATCCGGAATTGTACGCACAGGGGCAGGTGTGCATGTTGCGGTATTCTGCATAAGATAAATTACACTTGCAGCATACTTTTGACAAGCCATGACACATGAGTAGTTGTATGCGCTGTAGTTTGTTCATACACAGGTCTAATGTGCGGTTATGTAGAATCCACTTTATTATAAAGAGCTCAATATGTCAGAACTGCCAGTGTTTACTCTAAGGGATTGTCAGTGTTATCAGCTTCACCTAACAGAGAACTTTCCTGACCGATAGGGAAGAACAAACCTAAACCAACCACAACAAGGAGATACCATGGCACAGGATAGAATGACATTCTAAGGAAATCGGTGGACCCAATACAACGCCATGGTCTTTATTTTGGATAAGACCTATTGGGACAGCCAATTTCATTAAAGTGGAGGTTCACCCAAAAAACAAATTTTTTACATTAATAGTACAATAGTAAGGACATTTCATTTCGGCAGGTTTTTTTTTTTCTCTGTACTTACCTTTATATCCGGATTTTGTCCAGGGCTTCCTCGTTCTGATGACTTCGGGACTGGGCGTTCCTATCCCAGCCTCAGGGTTCCGATGACTGCGGGACTGGGCGTTCCTATCCTTTCGATCGATGATTGACGTCTTGTGAAACAGGTGACCTGTCGCACAACGCGCGTCACCAGATTTCCGGAAATAGCCGAGCTGCGAGTCGGCACTATACGGCGCCTGCGCCCGCCGTGTAGAGCTGACTGTGCAGGCGCCGTATAGTGCCGACTCGCAGCTCAGCTATTTCCAGACATCTGGTGACGCGCTTTGTGCGACAGGTCACCTGTTTCACAAGACGTCAATCATCGATCGGAAGGATAGGAACGCCCAGTCCTGCAGTCATCGGAACCCGGAAGCCCTGGACAACATCAGGATATAAAGGTATGTACCGAGAAAAAAAAAATGACCTGCCGAAATGTAATGTCCTTAGTATGCTGGATCTGCTAGATGTAATTTAAGGAAAAAAAATTGGGGTGAACCCCCGCTTTAAGGCCGGGTTCACACAGGTCCGGCAGCGGTTTGCAGTCCAATGCCCCGAGCGTTTGTGTTCACCGGATTACTGGACTGCAAACTGAAGTCACTGAAAAAGAATTGAGACTGGGGTGAAGGTTCACCTTCCAGAATGACAACGACCCTAAACATACAGCCAGAGCTACAATGAAATGGTTTGGATCAGGGGTCTCCAAACATTCTAAACAAAGGGCCGGTTTATTGTGCTTCAGACTCTTGGAGGGCCGGACTTTGGCCAGCGGGAGTGAACATTTTCCTGGCATCAGTGGGAGTAAACATCTGGTATTAGGGGGAGGAATAGTGCCCCATTGCTGGTATCATAGGGAGGAATAGTGCCCCATTAGTGGTGTCAGCGGGAGAAATGGTGCTCCATTGTCGGTGTCAGATGGCAGAATAGTGTCTCGTATCAGTGGGAGGGATAGTGCTCCAAGGGCCGGATAAAGGCAAGCAAAGGGCCGCATCTGGCCCTCGGGCCACAGTTTGGAGACCACTGGTTTAGATCAAAGCATATTTATGTGTTAGAATGGTCCAGTCAAAGTCAATCCAATTGAGAATCTGTGGCAAGACTTGAAAATTGCTGTTCACAGACCCTCTCCATACAATCTGACAGAGCTTGAGCTATGTTGCAAAGAAGAATGGGCAAAAATGTCACTCTCTAGATGTGCAAAGCTGGTAGAGATATACCCAAAAAGACTTGCAGCTGTAATTGCAGTGAAAGGTGGTTCTATTGACTCAGGGGGGCTGAATACAAATGCACCCCACACTTTTCACATATTTATTTGTAAAAGATTTTGAAAACCATTTATCATTTTCCTTCCACTTCACAATTATGTGCCACTTTGTGTTGGTCTATCACATAAAATCCCAATAAAATACATTTACCGTATTTATCGGCGTATACCGCGCACTTTTTTGCCCTGAAAATCAGGGCAAAATCGTGGGTGCGTGGTATACGCCTATACCCGCTTTCCCGCGCCGAGTTTTGAATACTGCGCCGACATATACCAAGCGCAGTACACTCGGGTATAGTCGGGCAGTCTCGGCTACTTCCGCGCTCACGTCCTGGACGTACAGGACGTCAGTGCGGGTAGCCGAGCATTGCCGACAATACACGAGTGTACTGCGCTCTGTATATGTCGGCGCAGTATTCAAACTCAGCGCGGGAAACGAGCGCGGAGGACGCGAGAATGCCGCAGAAGGACGCCGGACCCGACGAAGAGGACACCCAAAGCCGCAGAAGGACGCCGTACCCGACGAAGAGGACACCCGAAGCCGCAGAAGGACGCCGGACCCGACGAGGCCGCCGATGGACGCCGCGCAAGACACCAAAACTGTAAGTACAAAAAAAACTTTTTTTCCACAGGATTGGGGGCACTTTTAGGGGTGCGCGGTATAGGCGGGAGCGCGTTATACCGCGATAAATACGGTACATTTTTGGTTGTAACATGACATAATGTGGAAAATGACAAGGGGTATGAATACTTTTTCAAGGCACTGTACCTCCAAGTTCTGTGTCACTATTTACTTCTGTAAGATTTACCGTCTTGCTGAAGTACGCAATGAAAGTTTTTAACTTTTTAAATAAATAAATTATTATTATTCAGGATTTATATAATATTTAATTAATAATAATAATAATCTGCCGAGGCACCACAGCACAGGGGAAAAAAGGAAACAACCCTTTCTTGAAAACACAGTGCACCACGGCTGTCAGAGTACCCAAATAATGCCTGTAGCTGCCTAGCTGACAATTGCTCAGGCCAGCTCCTTCAACAAAACTCGACTGGGTAATTGACTTTTATTGAGCTGGCAGGGCTACCCACTGTTGGAATTTCTGCCGATCCCTATGCCCGGACACACAATTCCTGCCCTGCTTAAAATGCAAGAACAGCTCAGTACAGAGTCTGGCTGCGCATACTTCAGTCTGTCATACATTTTGACAGGCAGGCGGCGGTGGGTCCTGGACACGGCACCTGTGCGTCCCACTGGGATTTATTACCGACGGGCCAAACCGCCCATGTGCATGCATCCTCCTTCGATGTAATATTGCTGGATAGAGCACAGGAAAACCATCCAGTGCCTGACCTATGTGGTGACACCCTGAAGACATATAATTGGTATATTTTATTGCACTGATTCCTGCCAGCTCCAATCTTACTTAATCCTGACACCACCCAGGCATCCTTCCTCCAAGTCATCCCGCTGCTCCTAGTAACATTTCAGAAACGGGTTTGCACACCAACAATCCACTCAAAGACCACAAAATAATAAAAATGCACTTATTATAATTTAAGTGAATGCCCAACCAGAGAAAGCCTCTTGAGGGGGGAGGGGGCGAGCAGGAGGGTCAGGACGCCCACTAACACACAGCTCCTTTCTCTATCTGCAAAGTAGAGAGTGTCCTGACACTCCTACTCGCCCCCTCCCCCCTCAAGAGGCCTTCTCCACACCAGGTAGAAAGCCTCACATTACTGTGTGTAGTTACAGACAGAAGAACAGGAAGTGAGGATTTCTCAAAAGAACCACTTAAGGACCCCTTCACGCCGATATACGTCCGTGTGCACGCGACCCGGTCCGAAGCTCCGTGACCACGCCTGCGGGACCCGATCGCCGCCGGTGTCCCGCGATCGGTCCTCCGGAGCTGAAGAACGGGGAGAGGTATGTGTAAACACACCTTCCCTGTTCTTCGTTGTGGCAGTGTCATTGATCGTGTGTTCCCTGATATAGGGAAACACGATCGATGACGTCACACGTCCAGCCCCGCCCCCTACAGTTAGAAACACATATGAGGTCACACTTAACCCCTTCAGCGCCCCCTAGTGGTTAACTCCCAAACTGCAATTGTCATTTTCACAGTAAACAATGCATTTTTATAGCATTTTTTTGCTGTGAAAATGACAATGGTCCCAAAAATGTGTCAAAAATGTCCGATGTGTCTGCCATAATGTCGCAGTCACGAAAAAAATCGCTGATCGCCGCCATTAGTAGTAAAAAAAAAATATTAATAAAAATGCAATAAAACTATCTCCTATTTTGTAAACGCTATAAATTTTGGACAAACCAATCGATAAACGCTTATTGTGATTTTTTTTACCAAAAATAGGTAGAAGAATACATATCGGCCTAAACTGAGAAAAAAAAATGTTTATCTTTTTTGGGGATATTTATTATAGCAAAAAGTAAAAAATATTCATTTTTTTCCTAAATTGTCGCTATATTTTTGTTTATAGTGAAAAAAATTAAAACCGCAGAGGTGATCAAATACCACCAAAAGAAAGCTCTATTTGTGGGAAAAAAAGGACGCCAATTTTGTTTGGGAGCCGCGTCGCACGACCGCGCAATTGTCAGTTAAAGCGACGCAGTGCCGAATCGCAAAAAACTGGCCAGGTCCTTTACCTGCATAAAGGTCCGGGTCTTAAGTGGTTAAAGTATAACTAAAGGCAAAACTTTTTTTAGGTTTTGGACAGAGTGGAGAGGGATTAGAACACCTGTCAGTTTTTAAAGCTGTCTGTGTCCCTGTTACAGAGGCTCACCTTCTCTATTTATTCTGTTTACCATTATAATCAAAAGTGAAAGTAAAAGAAAATCAACAATTTGGGGTTGTTCTCAGAACAGTAATAGAAGGAATATCTGCCGTAGGGGACATCCAGGATTCCATCACTTTGGAGGGATTTACACTTACTTCCTGTTTGGCTGTGGGACAGGAAGTGAAGGAAAATCTCTGCGATGGGACACAGATGGCAAAAAAAAAAAAAAAAATCGGACGGGGTTATAACCTTCCATCACTCTATCCAAAATGGAAAAAAAATAGAAAGATTTGCCTTTGGCTCTACTCTTACGCTGGCTGCGCTTTATATATATATATATATATATATATATATATATATATATATATATACACTGGTGTCCCTTGCCACTGACAATGACGGGTCGCTGTTTACAAATGAGATCGATCCTATGACTGGGAAGTGCGTATCTTTTAAAGGGCCAGCAGCATCTGTCGGCTGTAAAGGGTTAATTCTTTGGAATTGAAACCCGTGTGGAAGTTTCTGACGTTGCTACAAAACAGCATGTATGCGAGTTGCTAGGAAGGAGTACACAGGCCAGCAGAGGAACAGCAGCTGGAAATCTTTTTTTTTTTTTGTTAACGCAAAGTAAAACGTTTTGCAGGCAGTTCGGTGTGTAAGCAGGGACCTCTTTAATGTTGATTGGACCCTGGGCAAACATTTTCTTGGGCCCCCCACCCCCGAAATTTCGCTCTCCACCTGCTCTGAGACATACAATACATATCAGCTAGAATTAAAATCAGTTTACTGTATCAGATCAGGCAGTGATTGCGATTGGTTGCCAGAGGTTACAGCATATCATTACCACTTACTGGCTGGTTGCTAGAGGTTACAGCACACATTACGGCTCACTGATTAGTTGCTAGAGGTTACAGCACATGATTTCTGCTTGTTGATTGGTTGCTAGAGATTATTGTACAGTAATACTGCTCACTGATTGGTTGCTAAAGGTTACAACACATCATCTCTTCACTGCAGAGGGGCATGATATACATATGAATGCTGACACTATTTACATATGAATGCTCCCGTTATTTGCATATGAATGACAGTTATTTACATGTAAACACAGGGTCTGCAGGTGAGTCATAACAATAGGGCAAAGCTGGGCAGCATTAGTAGCAGCACTTCACACTGAGATATCAGAACACAGCACAGGACTAAAACTTCAAGGGACAAGGGAATTTAAACTGGGATAGTTGGCAAGTATGAGGCAGCTGCTTTGGGCACCACAACAATGACAGGGCCCAGGGCAGCTACCCCTTTTTCCCTGCCTTAAAGACAGCCCTGTGTGTATGGTATTGTGATCCCCCAGACCGGTCCTGCTCTGTACGGTCATCTTGAAGCTCCCACAGCCCAGTGTTAATATATATACTGTATATAGTGTATATTGTGCATATAGTATATACAGTATAATGTATATACTGCATATAGTGTATATAGTGTATATAATGTATATACTGCATATAGTGTATATACTGCATATAGTGTATATAATGCATATAGTGTATATAGTATGTATACTGCATATAGTGTATATAATGTATATACTGCATATAGTGTATATACTGCATATAGTGTATATAATGCATATAGTGTATATACTGCATATAGTGTATATAATGCATATAGTGTATATAGTATGTATACTGCATATAGTGTATATAATGTATATACTGCATATAGTGTGTATACTGCATATAGTGTATATAATGCATATAATGTATATACTGCATAGTGTATATACTGTATATACTGTATATTGTGTAGATACTGCATATAATGTATATACAGCATATAATGTATATACTGTAAGTACATACCTGGGGCAAAGATCACAGTGACAGGAAATGGAACATGGCCACTGTGACAACACAACACCCAGCACTGCTAATCTTCCCTGCTGGGACACTGCACTGATCTGCTGCCAGGCACAATGCACTGCACACTGATAACCACTTGTGTGCCAGGAGAAGAAGAGCCCTAACTTCTGCCAAAGTGCCCAGTGCAGGATCTCGCAGCCATAGAGAGGAGCGGAGTACACGAGTTCAGACATGTCCTCTGCATTACTCACCCTGACTTGTTGCTCCTCCTCGCCCCCCAATACTCCGGCACCCCCCGGGGTGATCATACATCCACATCAAGGCAGCCCATCCGGGACTTCTCCTCCCAGGCAGGGAACTATTCCTCCGACTCCACACTTCTCCTACACAACTCCCAGATCACATCCGGAGACCACAACACTGCGATCCGATTCACTTTCCCCGACACCGAGATTCTCTGCAACAACCCGATCCCCGATCATCAGCTGGGAGGTAATGAGAAGAAGAAGAAGAAGTGTGATGTCAGCAATCTCCCCCCAGAGCAGGAAACTGGGAGCACAGCACACCAACACTGCTCCACCGCGACACACAGCGGTCATTTCCTGGTAATGCACCACTAACTACTGCCAGAGAAATCAGAAATATAGAATAATAATATTCAAACACTAACCAACACTGTGCAAGTACATATTTGGTAATGAAATAAGAATTGACAAAAAAAGATAATAATAATGATTATCATTATTGTTCACAAAGTAGCCAATATTGTGCATTTACATATTGGGTAATGAAGTAAGGGTTTACAAAATACTACTAATAATAATTATTATTTTGATAATTCACAAAGTAACCAAAAACTGTGCAATTACATAGTGGGCAATGAAATGGTTCACAATATATATATATATTAATATTTTCACAAAATAATCAACGCTGTGCATTTACATAGTGAGTACTGAAATAGGAGTTTACAAAATAATAATAATAATAGTTATTATTATTATTTTTAGAAAAGTAACCAATATTATGCATTACATAGTGGGTAAGGAAATATAAGTTTACAAAATAATAATAATAATAATTGTTATTATTATTATTGCAAAGTATCCATTATTGTTAGGGCTATTATTAACCACTTCCATACAGGGCACTTACGCACCTTCCCGCCCAAGCCAATTTTCAGCTTTCAGCACTGTCGCACTTTGAATGGCAATTGCGCGGTTGTGCTACATTGTACCCAAACAAAATTGGCGTCCTTTTTTCCCCACAAATAGAGCTTTCTTTTGGTGGTATTTGATCACCTCTGCGATTTTTTTTTTTGCGCAACAACTATAAAAAGACTGAAAATTTTGAAAAAAAATTACGTTTTTATTTTTTTCTGTAAATTTTTTTGTAAATAAGTAAGTTTTCTCTTTCAATTACGGGCACTGATATGGCGGCACTGATGGGCACCGATGAGATGGCACTGATGGACATCGATGAGGTAGTACTGACGGGCACAGATGAGGTGGCACTGATTGGCGGCGCTGGTATGCGGCACTGATGGGCACACATAGGCGGCACTGATGGGCACACATAGGGGGCACTGATGGGCACACATAGGCGGCACTGATGGGCACTCATGGGCGGCACTGATGGGCACTCATGGGCGGCACAGATGGGCACTCATGGGCGGCACTTATGGGTGGTACTAATGGATACTTATGGGTGGCACAGATGGGCACTGATAGGTGGGCACTGGGCATGGATGGGCACTGTGGGGTGGCACTGATAGACACTGTGGGGTGGCACTGATGGACACTGTGGGGCGGCACTGATTTACCCATGTTGCCAATGGGTGCCCATTTGTGGGCACTGATTGGCATCTTTTTTTTTTTTTAATGCTTTTTTTTTTTTGCCCAGACTTTTTTTTTTGCCCCTTTTTTTTTGCCCTTCCCTGGTCCAGGGTGGGCTTTCCTGGTGGTCCAGTGTGGCGATCCGAGGGGGTGCTGCGCTGATAAACAATCAGAGCGAACCCCCCCTGTCAGGAGAGCCGCCGATCGGCTCTCCTCTACTCGCGTCTGTCAGACGCGAGTGAGGAAGAGCCATCAACGGCTCTTCCTGTTTACATCGTGATCAGCCGTGATTGGACACGGCTGATCACGTGGTAAAGAGTCTCTGTGAGAGACTCTTTACCTTGATCGGTGTTGCAGGGTGTCAGACTGACACCTTGCAACAACGATCGCCGCGATGCACGCCCCCGGGGGCGTGCAGCGGCTCAGAATCCTGAGGACGTCATATGACATCCAGTCAGGATTCTACAACCACTTTGCAGACGTCAATATGTCATTGGCGGGCGGCAAGTGGTTAAGCACCAAATTTAGGTGTGAAACGCGTCAGCTGCTTGTACCCCCACCTTCTTGTACAGTATGGACTGACTGTCATGTGTTGGTTTTCACTACAATAAAGGTGTTGCGTCGGAGTGCAGGCGTCCAGGTTTATTCGTTTGTCTCCTAGCCAGTATTGTTCATTTACATATTGGGTAATGAAGTAAAGGTTTACAAAATAATAATAATAATAATTATTATTATTATGATTATTCACAAAGTAACCAAAAACTGTGCAATTACATAGTGGGTCATGAAAGGATTTTTGGGAAAGGGTTCACTTACCTACTGGGTACATTCACCCACTTCCTGCCCAGGCCAATTTTCAGCTTTTATCGCTGTCACATTTTTAATGACAATTGCGCAGTCATGCAACACTGTACCCATATGAGATTTTTTAATTTTTTTTAATTGAGACAGATAGAGCTTTCTTTTGGTGGTATTTAACCAGCCCTGGGTTTTTTATTTTTTGCTAAACAAACAAAAAAAGACACAAAAAAAAACACTGATTGGCAGCACTGATGGGCACTGATGGACAGAACTGATGGGCATTGATTGGCAGCACTGTTGGGGCTGTACTGATAATTACAACACTGATGATCAGTGCCCTAATTATCAGTGTAGATTTTCCCTATGTGGAATGCCACCTACCGGCCCTCCTCTCCTCACGAGCTGGCAGTGTGAGGAGAGGACTGCCAATAACCGGAAAATCCTGTTTACACTGATTGGATACAGCTGGTCACATGATAAAGAGCCGCTGTGATTGGCTCTTTACCCCGATCTGTGATCAGATGTGTCAGAAGGACAAAGCAATTACAGATTCCTGCCGATGCATGCCGTAGGGGGCGCGCGGGAAGCGTGATCACGGGAGGGGACGTCAATAGACACCCTCCTGGAAATGTGCCACTGCGCTGTAGCCGTCGGGAAAAGGTTAAGGGATCATTTATATGTGCTCTCCTGGGGTAGCAAAATCTGGCTGTTGAGCCACAGTTTTACCACCCTCTGACTGCCCAACTGAACAGAAATATGCTGTCACTTAGGGCCGTACACATGCAGCCACAGCAAAAATTAGACAGCATGTCACATTCGGCAGCCATTATCGTTGACTAATGCAACCCATGCAAGTCTATGGTGACGCAACCACATGCAATGTATGCAGGGCCGCCATCAGGAATTATGGGGCCCCTTACACAGCTTCAGGCATAGGCCCTCCTGGAGCAGAGAACCGGGGGGGGGCTGCCGCAAATTGAGAAGCAGGCGGGGCCCTTTACAAAAAAAAGAAGAAATAAAGAAAAATATATATATAAAAAAGGGGGGTTGCCATCTGGGGCACTGGGGACCTTTAATATATATATATATATATATATATATATATATATATATATATATATATATATATATATATATATATATATATATATATATATATATATATATATAAGAAATAAAATAACATAATTTGTTTTTAATTTTTTTATAAAAAAAGGGGGGGTTGCCATCTGGGGCCCTGGGGACCTTCAGGGCCCTTTAATAATAATAATAATAATAATAAATAAATATATATATATATATATATATATATATATATATATATAAATAAAAAAAAGGGGGGGTTGCCATCTGGGGCCCTGGGGACCTCTGGGCACTTTAATAATAATAATAATAATAATACATATATATATATATATATATATATATATATATATATATATATATATATATATATATATATATATATATATATATATATATATATATAAAATAAAAAATAAAATAATTTAAAAAAATATAAAAAATAAATAAAAAAAGGGGGGTTGCCATCTGGGGCCCTGTGGGCCTCCGGGCCCCTGGGAACCTCCGAACCCCTGCCTGTACCCCCCTGATGGCGGTCCTGAATGTATGACTGCTATCATCCGCTTTACATAGATGCGTGACTAAGAAGGATGGGCTCCCCGACTCGGCTCTGCTCTCACCTACACTTATTTCTGCTGCCTGTGCAGCTCAAAGCAGTATTAAACCCAATCCGTAGATGTGATGGCTGCATACGTTTTCTTTTTTAGGCTTTCTTTCTTTTATTTTTACCTTCTGTCAGCTGTGCACTAAGAGGCTGAGCCAGCTGTCAATCTGGCAGCCAAGCGGATCCCAACATTATTGTCAGGTTCCTTCACAGAGTGGCTCTGTGACGTCAGCTTGTAGGCGGGTGCAGTCAATTTTCTCCACTGCAGGTGGCGCTCATCTGCAGTGGCAATGCAGGTGGTGGAGAAAGTGAGAGGAGCCTGGAGAGCACAGGGAGCCGATAGGGGCAATAGTCTGCTGTCAGACAACTCTGGGTCACAGGAGAGAAAAAGTAAGTTTACGTCTGTGACTCACAAGACAAGTAGGACCAAAAAAAGCTCTGGCCGTGCTTCTCTTTTACAGTATAAATTAAGATTTTCTTTTTTACTTTTGGATAGAGTGGGGAGGGATTAGAACACCTGTCAGTTTTTATTGCTGTCTGTGCCCCTATTTGGGAGATTCACCCTCTCTTTGTCCTGTTTACTATTATCGCCAAAAGTGAGAAATAAAATAAAATCACACATTTGGGGTTGTCCCCAAACCAGTAATAGAAGGAAAATCTTCCAGTGGGGGCACTAAGGCCCCTTTCAGACTGGGGCGGGAGCCGCTAAAAATAGCGGCTCTATACTGCCGGGATCGCCGCGGGAATCAGCCGCTAGCGGTGCGGTATTAACCCCCGCTAGCGGCCGATAAAGGGTTAATACTGCCCGCAATGCGCGTCTATAGAGGCGCATTGCGGGTGGTATTGTCGCAGTTTCCCATTGTTTTCAATGGGAAGGAGCGGTTAAGGAGCGGTATACATGCCGCTCCTCTCACCGCTCCAAAGATGCTGCTGACAGGAGATTTTTTTGTCTCCCGCCAGCGCATCGCCTTAGTGTGAAAGCCCTCGGGCTTTCACATTGAGTCTGCAGTGAAGGAGTTTTTCAGGCGGGATAGCAGCGCTATTTTTAGCGCTGTACCGCCTGAAAAACTCCTCAATGTGAAAGGGGCCTTATTCTGGGGATCCTGGTGACACAATGGGATTCTCACACTTTGGAGGGATTTCCTCTCACTTGTTTTGACTATGGGACAGGAAGTGAAGGTAAATCTCCCCAATGAGACACATATGGCAAAAATCTGACAGGGATTGCCTTACCTATAGTTGTATTGTAATTATTACTGCTTTAACACCTTCCCGTCCGACCTATAGCAGGACGACAGCCGGGCGGTTAGGATCCTGCACACCATCGTTTTTTCAAAAAGCTCTAGCAAAGCGCGGTTATGTTCAGCACGTACGACGACGGCACTCTGTTCCATTCAAGCTCGCATCATAACTTGCTTCTGAGCATGCGCGGGTTTAAAAACGTTGTTTTAAACGTCGTTTTAGCCCACACACGGTCGTTTTTTATGACACAAAAAACAACATTTTGCCCACACACGGTCATTTTAAATGACGTTTTTAAAAATTTAGTTTTTTTTCATCACAAAAAATTACTGTGTGTACGCGCCGCGGCATTAGCGCATCACTGATCAGGGTAAAGAGCCAATGATGTAAGCTCTTTACCTTGTGATTGGCTGTGTCCAATGACAGCCCATCACATGTAAACAAATGCTGGTTATCTGCATTTTCTTTCCTCAGCGCTGTCAGTGTCTGAGGAAAGGAAAGCCAGTTACAGGGGACATTTACACTGATAATCAGGGCAACCCCATCAGTGCAGCTTATCAGTGCCCATTAGTGCAGCTTATCAGTGCCCATCAGTGGAGCTTCTCCGTGCCTATCAGTGCCCATCAGTGCAGCTTTTCAGTGCCCATCAGTGGAGCTTATCCGTGCCCATCAGTGCAGCTTATCAGTGCCCATCAGTGAAGCCTCATCATTGCCAATAAGTGAAGCTTATCAGTGTCCCTCAGTGAAGCCTTATCAGTGCCCATCAGTGAAGCCTCATCATTGCCAATCAGTGAAGCTTATCAGTGTCCCTCAGTGAAGCCTTATAAGTGCCCATCAGTGGAGCCTCATCATTGCCAATCAGTGCAGCTTATCAGTGCCCCTCAGTGAAGCCTCATCAGTGCCCATCAGTGGAGCCTCATCATTGCCAATCAGTGCAACTTATCAGTGCCCATCAGTGAAGCCTCATCATTGCCAATCAGTGCAACTTATCATTGCCCATCAGTGACCCCTCATCGGTACCCATCAGTGCTAATCAGTGTAGCCTATCAGTGCCCTTCAGTGCAGGCTCATCAGCGCACATTAGTGAAAAAGAAAAAATACTTATTTACACAGTTTTATAACAGAAACAAAGTAAAACTTTTTTTCAATATTTTCAGGCTTCTTTCATTTGTTAAGCAAAAAATAAAAAACCCAGTGGTGATTAACAACTTGGTGCCCGCACTATAGCTGAAAGACGGCTACAACGCAGTGTGAAAATGCCGGGGGTGCGTACATGGACGTCCTCTTGTTCTGAACGGCACGCTCTGTGATCGCTGAGATCGGGTAAAGGGCCAATCACAGCGGGCCCTTTACCACATGATCAGCTGTCAGTCAATGACAGCTGATCACAGAAGTAAATAGAAGTCGTTATCTGCTTTTTTCCCCCTCACACTGTCAGTATGAAGAAAATAAGAAAGCTGTGAGGCCTCGTACACACGACAGAGTTTCTCGGCAGAATTCACAGAGAAACTCGGTCAAAACCCGGATTCTGCCGAGAATCTCTGTCGTGTGTACACTTTTGGCTCGATGGAGCCGCCGAGGAGCTCGTCGAGAAAATAGAGAACATGTTCTCTATTTTCTCGTTGTTCTATGGGAGAAGGCGGCCCGCCGAGCTCCTCGGCGGCTTCATCCCAAAACTCGACGGGGAACTCGACGTGCCAAGCACGTCGAGTTCCTCTGTCGTGTGTACGGGGCCTCAGAGGGACATTGGTCCCACACAGTGCACATCAGTGCCTCATCCTCAGTGCTGCCTACCAGAACCCATCAGTGTCGCCCAGTAGTGCCACCTCTCTGTGCCGCCTATCAGTGCTGCCTCATCAGTGCCACTTATCAGTGAAGGAGAAAAATACTTGTTTGCAAAACTTTATAACAAAATATGGAAAACATTATTTTTTTCAAAATGATCGGTCTTTTTTTGTTTAGCAAAAATAAAAAAACAGCGATGATTAAATACCCCTAAGCCCCTTTCACACTGAGGAGTTTTTCAGGCAGTTTAGCGCTAAAAATAGCGCCTAAATACCGCCTGAAAAACTCCTGCCCTGCAGTCTCAGTGTGAAAGTCTGAGTGCTTTCACACTGAGGCAGTGCGCTAGCTGGACCGCTCCAAAAGTCCTGCTAGCTGCATCTTTGGAGCGGTGAGAGGAGCAGTGTGTTTACCACTCCTATACCGCTCTTTCCCATTGAAAACAATTGGACACCGTGGCTATACCGCCGGCAATGCGCCTATGCAGAGGCACATTGCGGGCAGTATTAACCCTTTTTCTCCCGCTAGCAGGGGTTTAAACCGCACCGATAGTGGCCGAATACCGCCGCAATTCTGATGGTATAGCGCCGCTAAAAATAGCGCCGCTATGCCGTCAGTGCAAATCCCGCTTCAGTGTGAAAGGGGCCTAAAAGAAAGCTCTATTTGAGGGGAAAAAAAGATAAAATGTCATATGAGTACAGTGTTGCATTACTGCGCAATTGTCATTCAAAGTGCGACAGTGCTGAAAGTTGAAAATTGGCCTGGCCAGGAAGGGGGTAAAAGTGTCCAGTATTGAAGTGGTTAAGGAGGAGCATGGGAGAGTTTCTAAAAACATGACTCAGCTGTGTGCTTTTACTGCCCCCATCCGCAAGTGTAAATGACCTCCTAATGAGCCCTCAGAGGATCTTTCACTGGAAACACTTGACCTCCTTTATCTGGGGGTCAGTCCAGTGTACATCCATACTGGGTGACTGGGAATAGAATCCACATGTAGAATTTAGAGTTCTGAGGCCCTCCGGTGGTTGTAGGATGAACTGCAGCTGAGCACATGGAGGGCGGGGTCCCTGAGGTCACAGAGTGGGGCGTGTCTGGTCGGTGATTGGGAACTCCTCGTTGTATAGAGACGGACGGAAAGGAGAGATCGGAGATGAGTGGTCCGGCCAGAGTGATCGTGTGTCTGCTGAGGAATGATCTCCGCTTCCATGACAACGAGGTGTGCGGCGTACAGACCTATCTATAGTATGACTATGGAGTCCATACACCGAGCCATGGAGACCCGGGCGGTGTATATGTATGAGGGGCTCTCTGTGTACAGCGTTCTTCCATAGGACTGTCTGTATACAATGTGCCCTTCTATGGGGCCCCTCTATAGGACTGTCTGTATATATAATGTCCTTCTATGGGGTCCCTCTATAGGACTGTCTGTATACAATGTGCCCTTCTATGGGATCCCTCTATAGGACTGTCACTGTCTGTATATATAATGTCCTTCTATGGGGCCCCTCTATAGGACTTTCTGTATACAATGTGCCCTTCTATGGGGCCCTCTATAGGACTGTCTGTGTATATATAATGTTGGTTATACAATGTGCTCTCCATAGGGCTGGTTATATAATGGAAGCAGGCAGAGATCCTATTGGAGGATGATGTGGTAAGGGGCGGGTCAGATGTGACACGTGTTCTCTGTTGATGTTGCTTTCATAACCTCTCCTGGTCATCAACACTGCACTGTAGTATCCCCTCCACACTGCACTGTAGTATCCCCTCCACACTGCACTGTAGTATCCCCTCCACACTGCACTGTAGTATCCCCTCCATGCTGTATTCCCCCCCCCCCACACACACTGCACTGTATAATCTCTTCCACACTGTACAGTATTATCCATACTGCACTGTATTCTCCCCTCCGCGCTGCACTGTATTCTCCACACTGCACTGTATTCTCCCCTCTGCACTGTATAATCTCCACACTGTACAGAATTCTCCCCTCCGCGCTGCACTGTATTCTCCCCTCCACACTGCACTATATAATCTCCTCCTCCACACTGCACTGTATAATCTCCACACTGTACAGTATTATCCACACTGCACTGTATTCTCCCCTCCACACTGCACTGTATAATCTCCTCCTCCACACTGCACTGTATAATCTCCTCCTCCACACTGCACTGTATAATCTCCACACTGTACAGTATTATCCACACTGCAGTGTATTCTCCCCTCCACACTGCATAATCTCCTCCACACTGTACAGTATTATCCATACTGCACTGTATAATCTCCTCCACAACACACTGTATAATCCTCTCCACACTGCACTTTATTCTCCCCTCCGCACTGTATAATCTCCACACTGTACAGTATTATCCATACTGCACTGTATAATCTCATCTGCACTGTATTCTCCCCTCCGCGCTGCACTGTTCTCCACACTGTACAGTATTATCCATACTGCACTGTATTCTCCCCTCCATACTGCACTGTATAATCTCCTCCGCACTGTATTCTCCCCTCCACACTGTACTGTATAATCTCTTCCGCACTGTATTCTCCCCTCCACACTGCACTGTATAATCTCCTCCATACTGTATTCACCCCTCCACACTGCACTGTATAATCTCCTCCATACTGTATTCACCCCTCCACACTGCACTGTATAATCTCCTCCATACTGTATTCACCCCTCCACACTGCACTGTATAATCTCCTCCATACTGTATTCACCCCTCCACACTGCACTGTATAATCTCCTCCATACTGTATTCTCCCCTCCACACTGCACTGTATAATCTCTTCCACACTGTACAGTATTATCCATACTGCACTGTATTCTCCCCTCCGCACTGTACAGTATTATCCATACTGCACTGTATTCTCCCCTCCGCACTGCACTGTATAATCTCCTCCACATTTTTTGAAGGTCGGTGCTCCCTGTGACTGTGCGTTCAGCCTTGTGCTGCTATCTATTGGCAGGTTACAAAACTAGTCTCAAAACTTTTGGATACCACCTTGTATATGTATTGCAAATGAAGATCAGGAATGCAGTGTAACTGCTTTCTTGTTCAATCGTTTTTATCGAATATATTACAATACAGAGGGGGTGATTAATGTACCGTATATACATGCCTACATACAGATCTTCAATGAAAGCAATAGCCAATCAGAATTTATAGGACCTTCATAAGGGATGTGTAAACCTTTTTACTTATGCGAATAATGTACAAGAGTGACTGTATTTTGATGGATCAGTGGGTATAAGCTAGAGCTGCACGATTCTGGCTAAAATAAGAATCATTATTTTATTGCTTAGAAGATAGATCGCGATTCTTGCGGCTTAACATCATCTCTCACATTAAAACCAAAAAAATTGGGCTAACTTTACTGTTTCGTTTTTTTATTGATTGAAGTGTATTTTTTCCCCAAAAAATTGCATTTGAAAGACCGCTGGGCAAATACAGTGCGACATAAAATATTGCAGCAATTGCCATTTTTATTCCCTAGGGTCTCTGCTAAAATACTGTGTATATAATGTTTGGGGGTTCCAAGTAATTTTTTAGCAAAAAATATTGATTTTAACTTAAACAAGTGTCAGAAAAAGATTAGTAGCTAGATTCAGGTAGTTCGCCGCATCTTTGCGGCGGCGTAGCGTATCGTATTTACACTACGCCGCCGTAAGTTAGCTAGGCAAGTACTGTATTCACAAAGTACTTGCCTGCTAAGTTGCGGCGTAGCGTGAATAGGCCGGCGTAAGCGCGCCAAATTCAAATGAGGATGTGGGGGGCGTGTTTTATGTAGATTAACTGTGACCCGATGTGATTGACGTTTTTTACGAACGGCGCATGCGCCGTCCGTGTACATATCCCAGTGTGCATTGCGGCAAAGTACGCCGCAAGGACGTATTGGTTTCGACGTGGACGTAAATTACGTCCAGCCCTATTCACGGACGACTTACGCAAACGGCGTAAAATTTTCAAATTTCAAAGCGGGAACGACGGCCATACTTAACATTGGCTACGCCACCTAGGGGGCATGTTTATCTTTAGGCGGCGTATCTCTTACGGAAACGGCATATCTTTACTGCGGCGGGCGCACGTACGTTCGTGAATAGGCGTATCTACATATTCTACGCCAAACGCAATGGAAGCGCCACCTAGCGGCCAGCCTAATTTTTGCACCCTAAGATACGACGGCGCAAGCCGTCTTAGATAGGTTTAAGTGTATCTCAGTTTGAGAATACACTTAAACTTAGGTCGGCGCAGATTCCGAGTTAGGTCGGCGTATCTACTGATACGCCGGCCTAACTCTTTATGAATCTAGCTAATAGACTTTAAGTGGTTAAACTTCCTGCATTTACACACAGAAGTTTGATCCAAGAAAGAAGTTAGTTACAATGTTTTGTGTTATTAAAAACGTGGCAGACTGCATGAATTTTTTTCTTTACACACAGAAGTTTATCCCTTTGATTTAAGAAGGAAGCATTAGTTACAAAGGGCCAGATTCACAGTGGAGATACGACGGCGTATCTGCTGATACTCCGTCGTATCTGTTGTTCTATCTATGCGACTGATTCATAGAACCGGTTACGCATAGATAGCCATAAGATCCGACAGGTGTAATTGTTTTACACTGTCGGATCTTAAAGCGGGAGTTCACCCATTTAAAAAAAAAAAAAAAATCTCCCCTTAGCTTCCTGCTCGTTCGGTCTAGGGGAATCGGCTATTTATATTAAAATATGTGCAGTACTTACCCGTTTTCGAGCTGCATCTTCTTCCGTCGCTTCCGGGTATGGGTCTTCGGGAGCGGGCGTTCCTTCTTGATTGACATTCTTCCGAGAGGCTTCCGACGGTCGCATCCATCGCGTCACTCGTAGCCGAAAGAAGCCGAACGTCGGTGCGGCTCTATACTGCGCCTGCGCACCGACGTTCGGCTTCTTTCGGAAAATCGTGACGCGATGGATGCGACCGTCGGAAGCCTCTCGGAAACCTGTCAATCAAGAAGGAACGCCCATTCCCGAAGCCCATACCCGGAAGCGACGGAGAGGATGCGTCTCGTAAACGGGTAAGTACTGCACATATTTTAAAATAAATAGCCGATTCCCCTAGTAATAACGAGCAGGAAGCTAAGGGGAGAAAGTGCCCTCTAAGGGTGAACCCCCGCTTTAAGATGCAATACCGCGGCCGCCGCTGGGGGGAGTTTGCGTCGTAAACCAGCGTCGGGTGTGCAAATTAGGAGTTACGGCGATTCCCGACGGTTTTTTGCGTTCGCTACTTCGCCGCCAGTCTAGTTTCCCGTCGCAAAGTTAGTCGTTTTTTTTTGTGCCTTAACTTTACACAGCAATAGTATTGCTGTATAAAGTATGGCCGTCGTTCCCGCGTCGAAATTTAAAAAATAACGTTGTTTGCGTAAGCCGTCCGGGAATACGGAATTACGCTAAGCGCGTCGCCGTTCGAAAAAAAATGACGTCACGGCGCGCAATGCACGGCGGGAGGTCGCAAACGGAGCATGCGCAGTAGGTCCGGCGTGGGAGCGCTCCTAATTTAAATGGCACACGCCCATTTAAATTGGCCTGCCTTGCGCCGGCGTAGGTTTTCATCGCAAGTGCTTGGTGAATCAGGCACTTGCGATGAAAAATTGCGGCGGTGTAACGTATCTAAGATACGTTACACCGCCGCTGCCCTACGTGAATCTGGCCCAATGTTTCCTGTTAAAAACTTGGCAGACTGCCCAGATATTTTCTTTTGACAGCTGATAAGTCTCTACACTTGTTATATGAAAGAATCGGTAAACTCTGCATTGGATATGTCAGATGGGTTGAATCGAGATCACGATTTTTTAACAATTAATTGTGCAGCTCTGGTATAAGCCCTATGTAACTTCTTTTTGTGTTGTAGGTACTGTTGTGGGCACACAGAAATGCTGATCATATCGTCCCTTTATATTGCTTTGACCCGAGACACTACCTTGGAACACATCACTACAATTTTCCAAAGACCGGGTCTCTTCGGTTGAAATTTCTTTTAGAGAGTGTTAAGGATTTACAGAACACTCTGAAGAAAAGAGGAAGGTATGGTAACTCTATTTGCTGGCATATTAATTGGCTTTAGTTCTTATCTGGTGGACAGGAAAAAATAGGAATTTTGCCAATAGCCATCAGTGTCTATTGTCTGAAAGTAGCCATAAAATTTACAAATTTCATCCTCTTTCTGGAGAACCAGATGAAATTCACTCAGTGGGCGGCCATGTCTGTTGTTCGATATCCTTCAACTGAGAAATTGAAGGAGCCAAGTGGAAAATTGTCAGCTGAAAAGCAGCTGCATCCAGTCAGATGCAGACATTGTAATGCCTCGTACACACGACCAGTTTTCCCGCCGGGAAAACTGCCATGACAGTTTTTGGCTGGGAAAACTGGCTGTATGTAGGCTCCATGGCAGTTCTCCTGACAGGAAAACCGTTGGGATTCCCGGCGGGAAAAATGAGAACGTTTTCTTTTTTCTGCCGGGATTCCCAGCAGTTTTTAAGCTGACAGTTTTTCTATGGGGAAAGCGGCAGGCTTTCTTGACCAGGGCGGTCTTTAGGCCTGAATCACACTAGTGCGTTGCGTTTTGGAGCTCCGTTGTCTTTGCGAATTTCTCTATAAGGTGTTCTGCAGATCAACTGCGTTTTTAGCTGCAGATCAGGTGCGAATTTGGAGACCTGGGAGAGGGGAGGGGGAAAGTGTATTGAACTGAATGAGACAAATACTGAAGAGAAATGAACACATCTGTGAATTCAGCTGCGTACCCATAGAAGATAATGGGACTGAATTCGCACCTGAGCCGCACCGCAAGACATAAAAACCGCACACGGTTTGGAGGCAATGCGCAGTGCGGATGCATCGCACATATGTGAACCAGCCTCATTGAAAACAATGTATTTCGAAATGTCCTGCGGATTAGATGCGGTTTAAGCCGCACTCAATTCGCATAGGTGTGAACCTGGCCTTAAGGCAGGGCAAAAGGGGCAGCTGCTCTGGGCCCTATCATTGTTATGGGGCCCAAAGCAGCTGCCTCATACATGCCAACTATACCAGTTTAAATTCCCTTAAAGTTGTAGTCCCGTGCTGTGTCCTGATAGCTCAGTGTAAAGTACTGCTACTAATGCTGCCCATCTCTGCACTATTGTTGTGTACAGATGACTCGCCTGCAGATTCTGTGTTTATGTTATAAATAGCGGCTGTATTCATATGTAAATGGCTGTATCCGGCAGCATAGATATGTAAATAAAGGCGGCATTTTTATATATATATATATATATATATATATATATATATATATATATATATATATATATATATATTATTCTCATTCCCCCTGCAGTGAAGAGATGATATGTTGTAACCTTTAGCAACCAATCAGTGAGCAGTATTACTGTACAATAATCTCTAGCAACCAATCAACAAGAAGAAGAAATCATGTGCTGTAACTTCTAGCAACTAATCAGTGAGCCGTAATGTGTGCTGTAACCTCTAGCAACCAGCCAGTAAGCAGTAATGATACACTGTAACCTCTGGCAACCAATCGCAATCTGATACAGTAAACTGATTTTAAGTCTAGCTGCTATTTATTGTATGCCTCCGAACAGGTGCAGAGTGAAATTGTGTACGGGGGGGGGCCCAAAAAAAAATCAATATTAAAGACGGCCCTGTTCCCGACCAAAGCTCTCATGGCAGTTTTCCTGCCAGGAAAACCGTCCGTGTGTAGGGGGAAGCTACCGAGCAGGTTCTCGGTTTTCCCGATCGGTTTTTGGAACGATGGTGTGTACGCACATCAGACCATCAGGCCACTTCAGCGGTGAACTGATGGAAATGGCCCGTCGGACCATTCTCATCGGTTTGGAACGACCGTGTGTACGCGGCCTCAGATTCTAAATGTTTTGTTGCCACCTATACTCTACTTACAACTCTACTACTTATTCTACATGAATTTTTCACTTCTATATTTTCTGTTTATTCATGCAGCAATCTCTTATTGAAAAGAGGTCACCCAGAAGATGTCATTGAAGATCTAATCAAGAAGTTGGGCCCAGTGACTGCTGTTGCTTTCCAAGAAGAAGTATGTGTCACTAATAAACTACCAGCACACTTGTATGATATATTCTAAATTTTGTGTCTCCAGCTCATCACCTGTCGCAGGCACTTGTCAAAAGTAGACTATGCCCGCCCTTCCTTCCCCCGTGCTCCATTCATAAAAGCAGTAATGAAATGAGAGCCTCAGGGGTAAGGTATGTAAATACTATTAAGCAGGTGGGAGAATGGATGGACAGCCGCACTCCAAAAAGTCTTGTTGAAAAAAGACGTGCTCTTTATTGTAAAAAGGAAAAAATGCACAGCACACAACAGCATACAGTGGGATAGACAGCTGACGCGTTTCGCATTAACAACTAATGCTTAGTCATAGCTACAAATGAAATACAAAATCCTCAATATATACATATGAGGGTGTAAACTTTCGAGTTTGGAGTGCGGCTGTCCATCCATTCTCCCACCTGCTTAATTCTATGCATTGCCAGCACCCGTGTGATTCCTGAGTGGACATTGATTACCTGCCTGTGCTCACCTGGAGCGGCGGTCTCCCTACCTATGTAAATACTATCATGAAAGGTACCATCATCCTTTAAAGATTTAAATATAGAATAGTTGGATGTAAGGTCCCTGAACCAAAGAACCAAAATAAAGAAAGGGGGGCCAATAGGACTATTACGGTACTGATACACAAATATAATGATGAATATGTAAATTTAAAACAGGAAGTAAAGTTTTTTTTCAAACACAAATACAAAAGGGGTACAGATTTAAAATGGTGATAACCAAATGCAACACCAAAATAGAGGTCCCCGAGGGGGGAACAGCACGATGGGTTGGAGGTTATAACAGTCTCAACTAGTTTCGCTGTGTATACCGCTTCCTCAGGAGAAAATCTAAAAATAATTGAACAGTCAATTAATGATTTAAAAACAGCAACAATATACAACAGAATATAAATGAGGGACACTGGGCTGAGCTGTTTATCTAAGAAGATCCCGCTAGACAGAAACAATGTGGTAGCCATGGGGGACACACATGTAGGAGGACCTACTTGTCTATTGTATGGAATATAATGATTATCTTGGAGGCCAAACCTAGAGCAATGGGGGTGTGTGACACACGTGGACACTACATATTGGTGATCAAAAGGGTTGTGAATGTGGGGGTGTGAGTAAAACAATGAGGGGGAAAAGAAGGGGGGGATGTGGGGGATAGGTACGGGAAAGGGGGGGGGGAAGAGGGGTAAGGACTGGAAAAACAGGGAGGGATGAGGGAAGGGAAGAAGGCTGTTCTTCCCTTCCCTCATCCCTCCTTCAATCCCTGTTTTTCCAGTCCTTACCCCTTTTCCCCTCCCCCTTTCCCGTACCTATCCCCCTTCTCCCAACCCCTCCGTTCTATGCCCTCTTCTTTTTCCCCTCATTGTTTTACTCACACACCCACATTCACGTTCCCAACCCTTTTTATCACCAATATGTAGTGTCCACGTGTGTCACACATCCCCATTGCTCTAGGTTTGGCCCCCAAGATGTTAATCAATATATTCTTACATTCCATACAATAGACAAGTAGGTCCTCCTACATGTGTGTCCCCCATGGCTACCACACGGGACCCTGTCTGGTTGCGCCCGCTGTTTCTATCTAGCGGGATCTTCTTGGGTAAGCAGCTCAGCCCAGTGTCCCCCATATATATTCTGTTGTATATTGTTGCTGTTTTTAAATCATTAATTGACTGTTCAATTATTTTTAGATTTTCTCCTGATGAAGCGGTATACACCGCAAAACTAGTTGAGACTGTTATAACCTCCAACCCATCGTGCTGTTCCCCCCTCGGGGACCTCTATTTGGTTATCACCATTTTAATTCTGTACACCTTTTGTATTTGTGTTTGAATAAAACTTTATTTCCTGTTTTAAATTTACATTTTCATCCTTATATTTGTGTATCAGTACCGTAATAGTCCTATTGGCCCCCCTTTTTCATTTTGGTTCGGGGAGCTTAGATCCAACTATAAAAGCAGTAATATCAGTTTCCGCGATGAAAAGCACTCCTAAAAATGAAGGAGGACCTGTCATTCATCCGTCTTCCATTCAGAGTGCTTTACGTTCTGGGAACTGATAGTACAGATTCTATAAATGGGGCAAGCATAGATGATCGCGAGCATTATCGATTAGTGCCTGTGACAGGTGGAGCTGATCGTATTAAACCCGCACAGCACCGAAAAACCATAGCTACAGCTACGGAAATATCCAGGGGGGGTAGACGACTAAAGGTTTGAAGGAGCAGAGCAGCCATCAGCACTCAGGGCAGTCTTCATTTTAGTAAGTACTGTAAGTCGTTACAGAGTCTGCCGGCTCAGTGGAGATCAGCGCATAGATCACTGAGCGGGGAGGGGCTTGTGCAGCGCCGCTGTTTCCTATGGAGAGACCTGATGGAAACGGACAGCATGTCCGTTTTCATCAGATCTCACCTGATCCAATCCGCCATGGATGGATGGGGACATATCGTCTGATTTTGGCGGATCGGGTCGGATGTCAGCGGACATGTCTCTGCTGACATCCGACGCTCCATAGGCATGCATGGAGCAGCCGTTCAGGTCCGCCATCAAAACTGACAGGCGGACCTAAACGGTCCGACCATGTGAAAGGGGCCTAAGAGCTTCATATTTAAACTATCTGTCTGGCTGAAGGGCTCATTGAATAAATGTGTAGACACATTAAGAGATTTACACAAAACTAGTTATGCAGGAATACACCATCAAAGATTAACTGCATTAAATTGACTCTGCCATAGTTTCAGGTTACCCTGTCTGCAAAGAATGTTAATTGTCTGCATTTGCCATCTTTCTTCAGGCAACAAAGGAAGAACTTGATGTTGAAAAGTCCATAAAGCAAGTCTGTACTCGTCATGGGGTAAAAGTCCAATCAATCTGGGGGTCCACATTGTACCACCGTGATGATCTTCCATTCAGGCACATCTCCAGGTACAGGTCTCAGTTGTAAGAAAGTAATTTCAGCATTTGACGATGATCTTTTATCTGCTTTGCTCTTCTATTTTATTTATTTTTTTCATCCACCCTTTTGGGAATTACAGTGTGGTATGTGCTTGTTGCTACTTGTGGACTTCTAAAGACCCGTTTCAAGACTTGACTAACAGTTGCTTCTGCCCCCAAAGAACTGTCAGGCCGCGTACACACACGGTCGGACCAAACCGATGAAAACTGACCTAAGTTCAGTTTCATCGATCCAAACCGACCGTGTGTACGGCCCATCAGTCTTTTGTCCGTCGGACAAAAATTATAGAACTTGCTTTAAAATCGACCCGATGGCCCGCTGACCGATGGGTCCAAACCGATGGTTAGTACACAAAAGCATCGGTTCAAAGCCTGCGCATGCTCAGAATCAAGTCGACGCATGCTTGGAAGCATTGAACTTCGTTTTTTTCAGCACGTCGTGTGTTTTACGTCACCGCGTTCTGACCCGATCGGATTTGGAACTGATGGTGTGTACACACATCAGGCCACTTCAGCGGTGGACCGATGAAAACGGTCCGTCGAACCGTTCTCATCGGATGAACCGGTCGTGTGTACAGGGCCTCATTGGTCTAGCGAAATGTTTCTCAACTCCAGTCCTCAAGGCGCCCCAACAGGTCATGTTTTCAGGATTTCCCTCAGATGAAACAGCTGTGGTAATTACTAAGGCAGTGAAACTGATCAAATCACCTGTGTAAAATAATGGAAGGCCTGAAAATATGACCTGTTAGGGTGCCTTGGGGACTGAAGTTGAGAAACGCTGGTCTTGCGGGGCTACAATGAGCGCAGGGACCCATATAAGCCATAATCAAAGTGGTATCAGAGGCCAGCACCAAAGCATGAAAGGTTTCCATGATACACTTACTGACAGAAGGAATGGAATTCTCCTCTACTGTAGATGGATGCCAGGCACTGGCAATGTTTAAGCATTGCACCTAAAGATTCTTTCACGTCTACAGCAGTCTCGAAAATTTGGAGGGGGGTCTTAAAACTATTACGTGTCAAACATGGCTGTAAGTTTAAAAAGACTTTAAGAGGATATGTATTATTCATTAGGGATGAATAAATTGATCTGCAAATCAAAAAAAAAAGTGGCAGTTGTCTTGTAGAGTGGATATAAAAAGTCTACACACCCCTGTAACAATTCTAGGTTTTTGAGATGTAAAAACATTAGACAAAGATAATTCAGTTCATAAATATTTCCTCCTTTTAGAGAGAGCTATAATATAATCTGTGCAATTCAATTAAAAGTAACCTGAAATTGTTTGGTGGGGGAAAGAAATACAAATAACATGGTTGCATAGGTGTACACATCCTCTTATAATTAGTGACTTTTTTTTAGTCCTGTACCCTTGCATTGTATGAATTACATTTTTTTTTTTTTTTTTAATTGCCTTAACCATCTCTGACCGACCTGGCACATATATGTGGCCTCTCGACAGGTGGGCTTCAACACCGAGCGGCCACATGTATGCAGTCCTAGGTAAACACTCTACCATGCTCCCAGCATAGTAACAAACGAGTACCGGAAAGCTCCCGATGCATACTTGTGATCGGGGGCTTTCTGATGATGTCACTGCCAGTCACAGCGGTCACATAATCTGAACAATCACCTCTAGCTTCTGGCTTTTAGATCTATTTAAAAGGTCAGGAGGCTGCAGCAGAAAGGGGGTTAAAATACATTTCTTGATGCAGTTTAAATGGGATTTCCAGCCCACACACCTCAGTGCCCTATGCTGGCAGCGCTAAGTAACAGCGCACTATTCAGCACAGCACAGACGTGTATTGCAGATCAAAATTGGATTGTGTAACAGACTAGATTTGTTATGTTACCTTTTAGACTGGACAGTCATATATTTACACTGCACAATTGCCGTTGTAAGTACAATGTCTATTTACAGCATATCTATTTATGTACCTTCAGTTGGGCTTTAAACCTGAATGTATAATGTCTGAAAGCAGAACTTGACTCTCTCAGCCTAGGTTCACATTGCAGCGATTTGGCGTGCGATCCAACAATGGCACCGTCCGAATCGCTGCAACGCTGACTTTGCTGCACTGATTCCCAAAAGTAGTTTCTTTACTACTTTTGGTGACTTTGGTGCGATTTCAATAGACATCTGTGCAGAAATGTCCTAGTTTCTGGCCTGGGCCAAAATTATGTCATGCATCTCAGGATTCTTGGGCATGGTGGTGTTGTGTGTGTTTTTTTTTTTTTTTTTTTCTCTCATCAGGAGGAGGCAACCACGCCCTCCTGTCTGCATTCCTGACATTGTGTATACTGTATTGTACTGTGCATGTGTGAGGTTTTCTAGGTCACCATCACTGTGAGGGCAGATGAATTCCAGGCTGTGAAAGCTACATGAATTATCTGCTCCTTAGCCCCTGTTCACAACGGCGCAACTTGTCATTTGATTGACAGTTCCAAATCGCATGACATGTCACACCCCATTGCCAGTAACTACTTTTTACCTATTTCATTGCGAGTTGCATAGACTTCTGTTAAATGAAGTCACAAGCCTACTGCAAATCTCACTGGTGTGTGGCTTTAAAATTGCGCTAAAGTCGTGCAATTTCAAAGCCGAACCGGTGTAAATGGGGGCTTACTCAATATGGCTGTGGCTAGAAATGCTGGGGGGTGTTTTTTTAAAGTGATTTCTCAACAAAATAAAGCATGAAGACATGGATGGATAGGGAAGTATGCTTTGAATTTAAAAATGAATTGCTGTATTTATTGGCGTATAACACTCACTTTTTTACCCTGAAAATAGAGGGTAAACTGTGCCTGCGTGTTATACGCAGGGCCTGTGGAAAGTTTTTTTTTTTTTTCCTGAAACTTCCTTTTTAAAGTTAGGGTGCATGTTATACGCCTGTGCGTGTTATACAGTAAATAGCGTGTTTGGGTTGTGGTGCTCAGACACAGCTTTTAGGTATCATCATATTTCCTGTCTTTACAGTTTACCTGATGTCTACACCCAGTTTAGGAAAGCTGTGGAAACGCAATGCAAAGTGCGGCCTACCCTTCAGATGCCAGAGCAATTAAAATCTTTACCAGGAGGCCTGGAGGAGGGTTCAGTTCCGACAATAGAAGATTTTGGACAGCAAGGTGAGAACACTCTACCATGTGATTACTGTCACTAATGTAATTCAAATAGTAATGCCTACAACGGGGCTAAAAATTTCAAGTCCTTTGCTACTAGCCAGGCCTCAAGGGTTACTCGCCACCAGTTGCCCCAACCAACCCCCTACCCTGCCCCACCTCTAATTCTGCCCCCCCCCCCCCAAAAAAAAAGCCCTCATAAATTATCTCATGAAATGACACTGAAATGTTTTATGCAGAATTAAAATAAAAAAATAAATATTAACAACAACTTTATACATGCCTGTCCATGTCCACCAATGCAGCCTACCTGCGCAGTGAATGAGAGGAGAAAAATTGGCAGCCGGATGATCAGAGTGCATCACAGCTTTCATTTCACTTGCTGTGTTCCAGCCGCTCACTGTCACATACAGCCCCTCCTCCTGGCTGGGGGAACTTTGATAGATGTCACACGTCTTGGGATTGGACGAGTGATCTGTCTATCAAAGTCCTGGACAAGGAGGAGGGGCTGTATGTGACAGCGAGTGCGGGGAACACAGCAAGTGAAATGAAAGCTGTGATGTTCCTCAGCACTCTCATCATCCGGCAGCCTGCTCTCCTCTCTCTAATAAGCTGGCCTATTCGTTTATTGTTTATATGAACAAACCAGTGTAAGCGGTATTCTAGAGATTTGTATAATGCTTTTTTCTAGATTGACTACATTAAACTGACATTTAAAGCCCTTTATATTTATCTTACTTGTATTCCAGTCAGGCACTACTCCCTTCCTTTGACATTTGGACGAGTAAACTAGTCTTCCCTACTAAACTGCCTTTACTCCATTAGAGATTACAGCAGAATGAATCTGAGTGCCAGGTTCAGGCTGATAGTGATTGCAGGGAGAAAGACGAGGGATCTTGGCACTGGACTCAATGTATTCAGCTGCTATCACACCAGTATTTATCAAGTACTGAATTTCATTTTGGTCATAATGACTCAATAAATATATCATTGCTTTGCTTTTTATTTTCTTAATGTCTCATAGATCCTTTAAGCGATCCAAGAACAGCATTTCCTTGCAGTGGAGGTGAATCCCAGGCCTTACAGAGATTGGATTATTATTTCTGGGATACGGTAAGTGCTGTTGCCTCCACTGACATCTAAACATTTTATTATGGGTTCTTCTTGAGCCTAGCTTAAAGTAGAACTGTAGGTAAAAAAAAAAAATTCCATTTTGGTTTGAGTATGAAGGGTTATAACCCCTGCCCAGTGTCTTTGGAAAGGGGTCCAGAGAGGGTGAATCTCCGTAACAGGATTCACAGACAGCAATAAAAACATAATGGGTGTTTTAATCCTTCTCCATTCCGTCCAAAAGTAAGAAAATAAAGTTATACTTTAAAGCTGAAGTCCGGGTATAAAAGAACCTGCTTGCCGATTTTTTTTTTATTTATTTTTTTTTTATTTATTTTTTTTTTTTTTTTTTTTTTATTTATTTTTTTTTTTTTTTTTCACATACCCCATAAAAGATTGACGCATTAAAATTAAAAACTGTCACACATATAAAAGCATATACCTCAGGATTTGTCGGCACTTGATTACTAGGAAGGAGAGTAAAGCCTTTAGCAGTTTAACTCTGTAAGAGTCAACTAGACTTCATGACTTGTCTGACATGGTGGTTCTATGCCACAGAACCGCTATATACCCACCAGGAATGCAACCTGATTTTCCAATGGCAGAATCAGCAGGTGGAAGGCAAAAAAAGCCTAAAGAGAGAAAACGAATGCTGCCAGTACATACTGTATAAGGACCAGGGCCGTCTTTAATATGGTTTGGGCCCTGGGCAAACATTTTTTTTGGGCCCCCCTCCAGCTTATTTTGGGCCTGGCTGGTTCACATGTATGTTTTGGCGGTCCTCATTTGTGCAGGCACAGCAGCCCATTGATTTAAATGGGCTGCTATGCCTTTGTTTCCTGCAGAAAAAAGGTGCATTCAGCATTTTAAAAATACAGTTGCCTTGAAATCCATTCTGCTTTTGCACCATGCTACTTACCTGCAGTTCTTGCACACACAAACGCACTGTGTTTTTAAAAGCGTGACCTAAATGTCTAAAAATGCTGCAAGTTTGACAGTGCGGGAACTGCAGATAAGTCACAGCAGACAGAAGAATGGACAGACAGTGCTGTATTTCAGTGCTTGATGGGCATAGGCGTGCCATGTGCGCAGCCTATTACATAAGGCATGCGCTTTTCTTTGCAGGAAACGCAGGCATGGTGGCCCATTCAAATGAATGGGCTGCTGTGCCTGCGCAAATGTGGGCCACCAAAACACATACATGTGAACCAGCCAGGCCCAAAATAAGCCCATCAAGCAGTTAAATACAGACCGTAATGTCATGTACTCTGAGGCCTTACTCAGCCTGGACTGCAGGTCTGGTCTGTGATTTAAAGAGTTTCTCTATTTTACACATGGCATGGGGTCCCATGGTGCTAAAGCAGAATGGACAGACGGTGCTGTGACCCCCATGCCATGCCATGTGTAAAATAGAGGAACTTTTTAAAACACTGACCAGACCTGCAGTGAATCATCAAATATTATAAAGACTTTGGGCACACTCTACAGAAAACTTATATTTACAATATAGATTAGCAAACAGTGACATACCTTGAGGAGCAAGACATGAAGAAGTTGGCCTCGGGAAGAGCAAACTGGGGATGTTATAAAATCACATTCTAATTCACTTTTATATACAAGCAGCACCCAGTGCCAGGGAGGGAGAAGTGCACGTCTAAATGGAAGCCGGGGGTGCTGTACATTTTAAAACACTGGGAAGGGAAGCAGTACTGTCACTGGCTGCGTGCCGCTGATGATTTTCAGCCTGATTTGTGGGCAGCACAGGGGCTTAACAGGCGGCAGGGATCAGGAATTATGGGGCCACTTACACAGCTGGAGCAGAGAACCGGGGGGGGGGGTGCTGTCGCCTGAAATTGAGTGAGAAGCAGGGGGGGGGGGGGATGCCGCGAATTTAGAAGCGGGGGGCCCTTTACAAAAAAAGAAATAAAGAAAGAAATAAAGAAAAATATATATAAAAAAAGGGGTGTAGCCATCCGGGGCCCTGGGGACCTCTGGGCCCTTTAATATATATATAAAAAGAAAAAAAAGACCTCTGGGTCCTTTAATAATATAATATATATATATATATATATATATAAAAAATATATATATATATATATATATATATATATATATATATATATATATAAAAAATATATATATATATATATAATATATATATATATATAATATATATATATATATATATATATATATATATATTTTTTTTTTTAGGGGACCAGAGGGTCCCCTAAAAAAGGACCAGAGGGCCCAGGGGCCCGGAGACCCCCAGGGCCCCAGATGGCAACCCCCCTTTTTTTTAATTTATTTTTAAATAAAATAAAAATATATTAAAAAAATATTTTGTTTTATTTTTTATTAAAGGGCCAATTTTTTTTTTATTAAAGGGAGGCCCCCAGATGGCAACCCCCCTTTTTTTATTTATTTCTAAATAAAAAAAATATATATTTTTAATATTTTTTTTTTTTTTTTTTTTGAGGTCCGTAGTTCCCCAGGGCCCCGGATGACAACCCCCCTTTTTTTATTAAAAAATTTTTTTTTATATATATATATATATATATTTTTTTTTTTTTTTTTTTTTTTTTTTTTTTAAAGGGGGTTGCTTTGGGCCCCCAACAGTGACGGGGCCCTGGGCAGCTGTCCCATTTTCCCTGTGGTAAAGACGGCCCTGATAAGGACTGGTAAGCTTCAATCTAATACATTTTATGTTCTTGGGTTTAGATATGCTTTAAAGGGTTAGTTCACCTTTTCAGAAAAAATGAAATGGTGAACTTAAACCCTACTGACCCAGCCCCCCACGCCTGTCCCCGCTGTACTTACCTTTTGGGGTAAGGTGTAGTGGTCGGAGTGATTTAGACTAGTGAGAGCAGTTAAATGCTGGCGTTAACCATTTAGAATCATTCTGATCCGTCTAGGAAGCCCTACAGAAAGAACGGGATTAAGATTGAGGATTTCATATCCCTGGACTGCTACATTGGCTGAGTGGGCACTGACATCTCATCGCCTACAGAGGTAAATATAGCAGGGACTGTGGTGGAGGGGTGGAGGATGTTAGTTCCCCTTAAATTTTTTCGGAAAAAAGGTGAATTTGCACTTTAACTAGTTAAGGACCGCCTAACGCCGATATACGTCGGCAGAATGGCACGGCTGGGCACAATCCCGTACCTGTACGTGATTGTATAATGCCCAGCCGTGGTTCGCGTGCGCGCACACGCGACCCGGTCCGAAGATCCATGACTTTGGCCGCGGGACTCGAGGACCCGATCGCCGCTGGAGTCCTGCGAACATCCCCGGAGCTGAAGAACGGGGAGAGCTGTGTGTAAACACAGCTTCCCCGTTCTTCACTGTGGCGCTGTCATCGATCGTGTGTTCCCATATATAGGGAATCGCAATCAATGACATCACACCTACAGACACACCCACCTACAGTTGTAAAGACACATGAGGTCACACATAACCCCATCAGCGCCCCCTAGTGGTTAACTCCTAAACTGCAATTGTCATTTTCACAGAAAACAATGCATTTTAAATGCATTTTTTGCTGTGAAAATGACAATGGTTCCAAAAATGTGTCAAAATTGTCTGAAGTTTCTGCCATAATGTCGCAGTCACGAAAAAAATCACTGATCGCCGCTATTAGTAGTAAATTTTTTTTATAAAAATGCAATAAAACTATCCCCTATTTTGTAAACGCTATAAATTTTGCGCAAAAACCAATCAATAAGCGCTTATTGTGTGTGTGTGTGTGTGTGTGTGTGTGTTTTTTTTTTTTCTTTTTACCAAAAATAGGTAGAATACGTATCGGCCTAAACTGAGGAAAAAAAATATTTTTATATATTTTTGGGGGAATATTATTATAGCATTATAGCAACAAGTAAAAAATATTGAATTTTTTTCAAAATTGTCGCTCTATTTTTGTTTATAGCGCAAAAAATAAAAACCGCAGAGGTGATCAAATACCACCAAAAGAAAGCTCTATTTTTGTGGGAAAAAAAGGACGCCAATTTTGTTTGGGAGCCACGTCGCATGACCGCGCAATTGTCAGTTAAAGCGACGCAGTGCTGAATCGCAAAAAGGGGCCTGGTCCTTTAGCTGCATTTTGGTCCGGGTCTTAAGTGGTTAAAATGGTTCTAAACCTCCTGAGTAATCCTTGCTTTGTTAGGTATGCTAGCCTACAGAGAAAGTCCCATTTCTGCTATGGTCTGCGCTACTGCATGTTACCATCTTCAAGTCCATAATCCGTAATATACCGTTGTGCTTGTTGAGGTGCTGCTGGTATTTAAGACCTTTAGGAAGAACACTGCAGCGTGACGAGGGCTGTTCTCTTTAGTGTCCTGAAAAATACAAGTATTAATATGAACAGACCTAAGCTAGTTAAAATGATGGTATTGCATCCATCAACCCTTCTATGAAAAATTAACAAGGCATAATGATTAAGATTGGATGGAATGATCACAAAGATCTTACCTGAATTTATTTTCTGTCCTAGCAATCTCCAGAGAGGTAGAAGTGTTCAGCCAATTCTGGTGGGCAACAGATAGACTTTGCCATTGGTTTATAAAGCCGGATCAGTCCATGTGTGGTCAGATACTAGTTTTCTGGTATTGGCATTTATTAATGTTCATATTAGGAATTACCAGCTTTATTATTATCATGACAGTACATAGCAGATAATGATGCTGTATTTACTTTGAAACTTGCCTTTTTTAATTCAGATACATATGGTTTGCCCTCTAAAGGAAGCCCTACATTTCTAAATTGACTTCTACCTTTTTTCAGAATCTTGTAGCTTCCTATAAAGATACACGAAATGGACTAATAGGAATGGATTATTCAACCAAATTTGCTCCATGGTATGTATAAAATGGTGGGTATTTAAAACAAAATGTTTTTGAAAATCTTCAGTTTCAATATCCAGGAAAGAAAGGTAAAAAGAGATAAGCATATGTGACAAAATGGTAAGAACATTGATGCCGCCATTCTTCGAAATGCTGGATTTTCTGTACCTTCAGCAGCCACTCTTTAACAGTAGGGACCATCGCGGACTTCCAGCAGATGTGTATAAGGCTTTTACCAGCATTCAGAAATATGCCAATGGATACCTGCTCTAGTGTAGGTTGGAAAACGAACTCTGATTGGCACTCAACTTTTTTTTTTTTTTTTTTTTTTTTTTTTTTATTATTATATATGCTGCAGAGCTTTATCACACTGTACATGCTGTGACATAAGCATTTTCCTTCCACTAAAGTAAAGCATTACAGAGCACTCCAGAAGCACTGTCAAAGTTTACATTAGCCTGGTCATAGCAATGTATATGAGCCTGTATAACAAAGTTAGCTCTCATTCCACTTCGTAGACCCATTAGTGGATCCTCCAAAGGGGGAATGTTAGAACATACACAGATTTATTTATTTATTCCCCCCCACATGAGCACCAGATTTATGCTATTTATGCTTTGCTCATAGGAATTAAACCTTAAAGCGGGAGTTCACCCCCAAATCAACTTTCTGACATTGGTTCCAGCATACTCCCAACATCTGCAGTATGTTGTTTTATTTTTTTATTTTTTTCGGTACTTATCGTTTCATGAGCCCTTGTTATCCGGCTCCGAGCGGGGAGTAGGCGTTCCTAAGCAAGAAGGAGTTGATTGACGGGCTGCTAAAGCGCGTCACGGCTTCCGAAAATACCCGATGTGACACTCGAGTGTTTACGGCGCTAAACGGCGCCTGCCGTGTAGAGCTGACTGCGCAGGCGCCGTAAACACCCGAGTGTCACTTTGGGTATTTTCGGAAGCCGTGACGCGCTTTAGCCGACCGTCAATCAACTCCTCTTCGCTTAGGAAAGCCTATACCCGGAAGCGATCCCTGCTCGGAGCCGGATAACAAGGGTTCATAAAACGATAAGTACCGAAAAAAAAAAAAAAAAAACCCCAGTATACTGCAGATGTTGGCAGTATGCTGGAACTAATGTCAGAAAGTTGATTTGGGGGTGAACTCCCGCTTTAATGTAGCTTGGTTGTCCTACCACACTCCCATCTAAGGATGAGCTCTGGCGTGTTCGCATGCTACATGTGCAGAGCCCGCCAGGAAGTGTGCACGGCGCTGCACTAATCACAGCCAGGGAGACATTGTCCCGATGCTCGGCTGCAGAGATTGGGAAATGTCTCCCTGGCTGTGATTAGCGCAGCGCCGTGCACACTTCCTGGAGGGCTCTGCACGTGTAGCATGCGAACAGGCCAGAGCTCATCCTTACTCCCATCACCAAGCACCGCTAGACTTCCATGGTTCTGTTGTGTTAGTAGGTCATGCCAAAGTATTAGATACTATCCTTTTGAAAGAGCTCCGATATATCTGAATAGAGATAAGCTTGGCTGACCTCCAAATTAATCTCGAACCTGAACTCTGAACTCTTCCGCTTTTTTTTTTTTAAACTGCAGTGAGCTGTGGGCCGGGTAAATTCCTGTACTGATTTAGCAGTTCTCTCAACTGTTTTGGCAACAAAGAAGGGATTAAAGCGGATATTCACCCTCAAAACAAACTTCCCTTTTCTCCACCCCCTGCTTCTCTTTTTTTTTTATTTACCCTTTTCATAAGAATAAATGAAAAATAAAAACCTTTCGGTCTTTTCCCAGGATAGTGGCGAGCTGCGGGCAGGATGTTTTTAGGCGAGGCCGCGGCTTCGGCCTAGTCCGCAGAGCGCTAGTCCTAGGGAACAAAAAAAAAACATCAGTGGCTGCTGCGCTGCTCTCTTACTGCTCCGACGCCGCTAATCGCATTCCCAAATTGCAATAACGGGCAGTACTGTGTCTGGAAGGTCTATGAGGCCCACCTTCCCAGCCAAGACCCCACTCGCCAGGACGCTATTCGAAAGGGCACGTTGGCTAAGCCTTGATGAGCCAGCAGCCTCCTAATGTCACACAAGAACTTGGCAGCACAGGACCCGATCAGTGGCAGAAGAGAAGGGGATCTCATCAGGACAATGCTAGATCCTCTGGGTGGGTTTGTATCTGAACTTTGCTGAACCTGCAACCTGGTAAGCAGAGGTTAAAAAACAAATGGAGGGTAAGCGGGTGAAGATCTGCTTTAAATAAAAGCCAAAAGGCCATTAGCCACACTTTACCCTGCAAAGCATGTCTCAGCTACAGCTCTGTAGCATAAGGCAGCATTTTTTCTTCGAGTGCTCGGTTTGTTCCTGACCATTCAATGTGATAAAGATTAACTCTTCATTTTTTTTTTATGGAGAAAGGGCTATATTCTGCCTTATACGGCAATTCAGGGTAATAACTTATGACTATCAATATTAATGTTTTACAGGCTTGCTTTTGGCTGCATTTCCCCCAGATATATCTTTGAGCAGATCGGCAAATATGAGAAGGAGCGAACTGCAAATCAAAGTACATATTGGTAAGCGAGATAAAGCTGTTTCTTATACATACTTGCGGTAGGTTTCCTGGAGTATAGAATAACAACATATATCCTAATTCATCATGTTTAAAAGTCCCAAAGGAATCCACAACTTGGCCCCCGTTAGTTTATCTTAAATAGGATGTGGGGGCGGCACTTACACCAAAAGTAAAATTTACTGACAATTGCACAAAATGAACGTGGGGTGCTTTGCCAGTCATCTACTGATTTTGATTGTCTGTCTTAAACTGCAGAGCACTGGAGGGCATATTGGGTATGGCAGCTCGTTATATGAATAGTCTCTCTCTCTCTCTCTCTCTCTCTCTCTCTCTCTCTCTCTCTCTCTCTCTCTCTCTCTCTCTCTCTCTCTCTCTCTCTCTCTCTCTCTCTCTCTCTCTCTCTCTCTCTCTCTCTCTCTCTCTCTCTCTCTCTCTCTCTCTCTCTCTCTCTCTCGTATCTAGTTAACGATGTTACTTGCAAATTTAGGCTGACCATATACTAATAGATTTTTCAAATGAACATTCATGTAAATATTTTTCAGCTGACTTGTAGCATAGAAAATTTGCTTTACTAAACAACAAAATACTTTCTGCACAGGATACAAGTGTCTTATACCTATATGCCATTCCATGTGTCCCTTACATCTCTCCTGCAGTTACGGCACCCCTCTTAACGCCGTCCCCACTTTATCTCAGAAGTCAGCAGCAGAGAGGAGGACAGAACTCCTATAGATCCTGTGCACACATCCCAGGAGAAATTTTTCTCCACTTTTTTTTATTTTTTACAGATTTTCTCTAAATCCTTAAAGCAGCGTTCCACCCACTTTTGAGAGGTGGTCTTAAACGATGGACCACCTCTCCAACCCTTGCTTTTGGATAGTATATTTTTAAAATTGTTCTAACGTACCTTTTTATGAAGTACAGCCTGTACTTCCCATTTATCCGGTCCGCCCAAAAATTGAACTTCCGCTTTAAGTGCAGGTGACTCCTGACATGCCACATTTGGCATGTCATTTGAACCTTCTGCCTTTTACAACCAATTTAACATGGCAGTATTTTGTTTTTCTTAGTCCTCCCTGTAACATGGCTTAATTACCTTTTGTAAGTCTGTGTTATTTTTCATCTTCCTTAACGATTAATAAAAAGCAATCATCAGCTACATACTGTATGCCATGGGAAAATTCCCCCCAGTCACTGTACAGCTGTTCTGTCTGAGTCAGAGTGAAAGAACGCATCACACAGTTTCAACGTGTATGTTCTAGAGAGGAAACTGGCCACTGGATGGTGTAGCTAAGCTGTCTGCCCATCAAATTGAATACATTCTATCGGTCCTGCATTTGAAACATTAATCAAGAAATTAATCGGCACAGCTAAAGTCTGCACCACCCTCTAGCCTGCATTGAGGAACATGCTCATCTAATGGGATTCTGGGAATGTTTTGTTTGACTCAGGCTCATCACCTATCATTTGTAGTCTCAACTCTCATGCATCTGAACGGTTGGCTACAAAGGGAGATATTGAGAGAGCAGAATGAATCGTGGACACAGACCTAAAGGAAACTAATGCAAATGGGGTTCTCTAAAATGATTATGGGGCCTAAGACCATAGTGCATAGGAATTCGCCAAAACGCATGCGCAATCAGTGGCAATGTTATTGATGGAGCTTATTCAAGTTTGTGCGCTGACTGCAGGGCTTTTTTGACAAATGCTCAGGTCGGATTTTTTTATTTATTTTTTGTTCCAATTTTAATAGTTTGATGGAAGCCCATCAAAAGGCATTTTTCACCCCCTGGTAAAAATCCACTCTCCTGAATACCTACCACGTGCTCACACATCAGACCAAGATAACTGAATGACAGGTAGTGAGGCTTAATGTCAACTTGGAGTAATGGAGTTCCTGTATACAACTTGGTCCTAGGATCCATGGGACATGAGGATTGGCCTGAAGTCTAACATGAGTACTTACAGGCACCACAACTTATTGTACCTGCAATTTAGCAGTATTGTTAACTAAGGCTAGGTTCACGCTGCTGCAATCAGATTTTGATCCGACTCTCAGTGCGATTATGTCATGATGCTTGGATATGGTGTGCATGTTCTATGGGCCAGAATGGTGCTGGATCGCACCAAATAGGCAGAGGACCCTTTTCCAAAACTGTGCTGCATTGATATGAACAGACACCATTGAGTTCCCTTGTCATACAATTCTTGGTGACTCAAGTCCTATCTGAAATCGCACTACTGTGAACCAGGCCTTAGTGCATTTAAGCCAGGTTTGGTTCAGCTTTTTTTGGTTCTGTGTTTTACGGTTTAAACTAGTTTTAACTTTTCTTTTTTAGGGTGATTTTTGAGCTTCTATGGCGGGATTACTTCCGTTTTGTGGCTCTAAAATATGGCAGGAGAATTTTCTTTCTGAAAGGTAAGATCCTTCAAAAGATGTCTTATTTTGATTTTTTTTCCATCCAGTCATTGGAAACTGAAATTCATTTGTACGTCTTCATGCTGTGTCTAGGAGTACATAAATGAGAACTGAAACTGAAAAGAGTGAGCCATTCTTTCATAATTGTAATCTCATTTGCTGCTTGGCTGCAACTTTCTGTACTCTGTGAAACCCAAAATGGACAGGAGACACAGCCACCCAGAGCAATACCGTGTGTGTGGTTTCTAGTGTACATACTAATGAATATTGGTGCTCTTGCAGGAAAGCAATAAAAAAAAAATAGAAATGTCTATGTTCAGTTGTATAACCATAGAAAACCACCTTCCCTTCCACGTTCAGTGGGATAACAATAGAAAACCTACTCCGTATGGGTGAGGGTTGCCACCATCCCTTCCACACACAAATTTACAGGGATTTTAAGAGCAACCAAACATGTTAAAATTTAACTTTTTTTAATGGTAATTTTATTGACAAATATTAAAATGACAATATTCTTTAAAAACCTTTATAGACATTCCTATCGAAATGTACAAAATTGAGAATCGCAGTTGAAATCAAATATGTGGTACACCTAGACAGGTTCTTGCTGTTCAACCAGATGTTTACAGGATTCACAGCTAATCCTAGTACTGGGGAATTTCCAGCGCGTTTCAAATTGGATCGATATACAATTCTTCATTGGGGAAAGTGTACCACGCTATGATGAAACATAATATCATTAAGCATTTCTTATAATAGTTCTACAGATCTCAATACACCATTCTCCCATAAGTCTTACAATGTGTATGTATGTGTGTGTGTGTGTGTGTGTGTGTATGTATGTATGTATGTGTGTGTGTGTATATATATATATATATATATATATATATATATATATATATATATATATATATATATATATATATATATATATATATATATATATATATATATATATATAATGACCTTTTGCAAATGGAGCTTCCTCATAAGCCACCACATGGATTCCCATTTGCCACCAGTGAGCACCCCGGGATGCAACAAGACCTCATAGGGAGAAAAGAGCGGCTGTATAGTAAAAGATACAATTCAAACATTTAAAAGGACCTCTTGACCATTAAATCACAAAAAAATTGGGGGCACAGGCCCTTAAAACCCCATGAGAGGAACTCTCTGTATATTTGTATGTGTTCAGTAGGATTACATACAGGTAATATAAACACGAATGTAGGTACTTGCACAGTACTAGCTGTATTTAATGCCTTATAAACAAATACATACCTGCATAAATGGCTGATAAAGTTCAACATTAAGGCCGCGTACACACGATCAGTCAAAACCGATGAAAACGGACTGAAGGACCGTTTCATCGTTTAACCGATGAAGCTGACTGATGGTCTGATGTGCCTACACACCATCGGTTAAAAAAACGATCGTGTCAGAACGCGGTGACATCAAACACGATGTGCTAAAAAAGTTCAATGCTTCCAAGCATGCGTCGACTTGATTCTGAGCGTGCGCGGCCTTTTGCATACTAACGATTGGTTTTGACCCATCGGTTAGGCGTCCATCGGTCAAATTTTAAAGCAAGTTCTCTGTTTTTTGACCGAAGGATAACTGACTGATGGGGCCCACACACGATCAGTTTGGACTGATGAAACGGTCCTTCAGTCCGTTTTCATCGGTTTTGACTGATCGTGTGTACGCGGCCTAAGACGTTTCAATATGTAAGATTATAGCTACTCATCTCTAAACAATTTTAGTTGTAAAAGATGTGTTTAATGGTTTACTACAGATAGCCACTCTACAGTAAAAACGTACAGTCAAATTGCATTTCTTTTAATACGGAGTACGGTATTTAACATGTTTTAATATTTAGGTCTTCAGGATAGAGATGTCCCCTGGAAGAAAGACCAACAACTGTTTGATGCCTGGAAAGGTTAGTACTGCTCTTACCCTTCTTTTTTTTATTTTTTTAGTTTTTTGCAGTAAAGGATAAAACACATGAGTTAACCATTTTAGGTTTTGCTGTATTAAAGTCAAAGGATCCACGGTATTTGCAGTCTGCCTGTACTACTGTGTTATATTGACAGAACTTGGCCTAGTATTAGAGAAGGGTTGGAATGTAGAGAAACCAAACTGATGTAAGCTAAAAGACCCATTAAGAGCAAAGTGACAACCTTTTTGAAATCCAGTTCCTGACCCTCTTGTGCTTGTATTCCAGTTGCTTCTCTGCCTCTCTTTTCGCCATCGGAGCCATCATAAAATACTCTGTCTGAGCTCCATGTCGGATCTTGCACAGGGGTGGATCTTTGACAGTACACAGTCTAGTGATTAACCGCTAGGCCTGCGCACTCCATCATGGAAGGAGGCCATTTTTTGGGGGGGGGGGGGGGGCCGCAATGGAGGAAGGAGTGGCCGGGGAGCATTATTAAGGTAAACATAAGTGGGTGGATGTGTGGACTTTAAAGAGACTGGGCAAAATGACTGGTGTGTGTGTGTCTGTGTGTATTGCAAAAACAGATGTGCCAAGAGCGCGCACCCTGGGAGCTTTCCAATCATGTGACAGCCAATCACGGCATACTCCTTGCCCCGCCTCCCTGCATCCAAAACCCTTTAAAGGGATGGGAGGTGCTGGCGCCAAGAGTTTGAGGGTCCATGCCCACTAGACTTCAAAAGCACTGCTTCTACTGCCTGTAGAGGTTTCAGGCATGTTTTTTAAATGTTGTGGCCATCTTAGGTGATCCTGAAAGTAACAACTGTCCTAGGGTGACAGCACTTGCTAACTGTACTGTATCTTTGGAGGAACAGTGTTGTCACCCTAGGACATGAACTGTTTTAGGACTACATAACTCCTCCACCTCTCTATATCTCCATAGGATTGTTCGGTAGACCACAGTGAATGGGCAGGGATGATCACATTGTTCAGGATTTCAGTGCAGCACATGTTGGGAGCTTGTTGGCTTTCTGGAAGGTTGGGTATTTTTCTGTATTTGCAGCATTCCTAAAGGGACATGAAGAAATGGAGAGTTATTTGAAATATTTTTTTTATTCTGTTTTTCCCAGGCTTACACTTTATTGTATGGGGGTTGTAAGTGGAATAATCTTTCAGAGAATGGAAGTAGAGCAGAGAGCTGTGTCTCACAGCACCTTAAGAATATATTCCATTCTAGCAGGAGGGCATGTACATGGCGGCAGTGATGGCAGTGATGAATTGGGGTCCAACGTGTGTTTTTTTTTTTTTTTGCCCAGAGGCTTTTGTAGACTGTCTGCTACTGAATGAAACTTGCACCTAACCGTTATCTTTTGCTGTATCTTATTATAGAGGGCCGTACCGGAGTACCCTTTGTTGATGCCAATATGCGTGAGCTGGCAATGACTGGATTTATGTCAAATAGAGGGCGCCAAAATGTGGCCAGCTTTCTCACTAAAGACCTTGGAATAGACTGGAGGATGGGTGCGGAGTGGTTTGAATATTTATTGGTGAGATCCTTTTAAGCATATAAATATGATCACTCTTATAGCAATGCTGTCTGTAAAGGTCTGTCTTCCCATCCTAAAGCGCTGCATGCAATGGTGCATCAAACATGGCATCGGCTCATATTGAACTGAACTACTAAACAAGCTAGTTGGATGAGTGGCAAAACATCTTCAGCATTACAGAACACGTCCAGCTGGATGCATGACCTTAATAAATGAGAAGCTTCACATATGACTTAGCAGCTAATGCAGCCCATTCCAACATATACTTAACATAGTTCATGACTGTACAGCCTTTTTCTTAAAACTTCAGGAAACGCAAGGTAAAGGTAAAGACCCTGCAAGGTAAAGCCATAATGTGCTAGTATGCATCGCATACTAGCACATTATGTTAAACTTACCTTACCATTCCTTGTTCTGTACTCTGTGGTAGATTCAGGGCTTTGCTTTCTTGTAGTCTGATGACTGGTGGGGAATCATCAGTCAACAGCAGGAGCGGTGTAGGAAGGACCGATCCACAGGATGAATAAAGCAGAAACGGGGAGATACTTCCACTGAATGTTCTCAGGTACAACTTCCTCTCCAGCAAGGAGGACACTGAAATATACAGCTAAGAGGCTGCAGGTGTAGGTGTGCCTGGACATATGAAGTGCACTATTTCCAGGAGGAATTCGAAAATGTAAAATTGTCATGGTACTGCTGAGGCGCAATTAACTTTCCTATAAGAATGTAGGCCCACTTTAAGCTGAGAATAAAAAGGGTGTGTATAAGCTGATCCAAATTACTGCTTCCTTCTGGATTACTTATCTCCACTGATTGCAGTGCTTCTCTCTACCCTTTTCTGTAGCCTATCATTTCTTGCTTTTCTCTGATTGTGTCTTTTCTAGCAGCAAGGATGACAGGATATGAGTTCAGTGACTGATAGATGTAAAAAGGTGTATAAACCAGGCACTATTGAGTTGACCAACATGTTGGCACATTGCAGTTTTTTATTTTGCCTACACCAACACAGTGAGGCGGGCTATAGATGATGTGATTTTTCTCTCCTGCAACCACAGTTGCGGACAAGAAAATTGTTTGATTCCCCCATCAACACAATTTGTGTTGATAGGAGATTTCCTCCCGTGGAGCTTTTGTGTTCTCCAAGGGTAAGAACACAGTGATTATTGCTAGCAGTCACAGCAGCTGACAATCGCATGTAGAAATCCGACATGCTGCTTGACCCAAGTGGATTGATGGCTCAACTTGGGTACAAACAGCCTGCCCCTAGATTGTTTGAATCTCTTCTGGTCCCTGTGCAACTGGCTGGGGTTCTAACCATCTATAGCTGACCTAAGACCTATTGATGTTTGCATAGGACGTTATTGGAGGTAGGATCAGCAGCAACATCCCCAGTATTTGCATTGATAAGTGGGACACCTCTAAATTGTGGTGACAAAGGGAAGTGTGATCTTGGCCACAGCTTCATTTTATTTGTATTGCATAACAGAAATGAGGAACTGATTCTATGCAAGCCTGATGTGCAGCTTTTTACATACAGTAGGTAGGATGGTATTAAGGATTGTTCATAAGATGATGCTTTGCTATGCAATGGTCATACTTAATTTTTACCTAATTGTGCAGTATTTTTGAATGAATCGGGTCGATCTGTGACTAGTCACACAACTGTGCTACACAATACCATACTTGCATGTTTCAAATAGACAACCAATACATCACACCAAGAAAAAAACACCTGATCCTTTTTTCAACGTGGTTCATCACAAAAGAAAACGTATGCATTGCAACACACTTGGAGGCATGCTTTGACAAACATCAAAACATGCATTTCATCAGAGCAATAGATTCTAAAGTAATGTATAAATTTTATTTATAGGTTAACATGTAAAAGACTACCATGATGTAAATAATTCAATTAAAATGTGTTGTGTTGTCTTCTGTTTCACAAGTTTTATTTTTGAAGGCATAGTCCACCTTTTGTAGTAATTTAGTAAATGCGCCAACATTGATATAATAAAAATGTGCATTTTCTAAAGGCCTACAAAGCATTGCAACCGCTATCAGTACATTGCGAGTGCACAGGGTTTTGCAAAGCTTCCCCCCAGCTTTAGGACCATAGGTTTGTGCAGCTGGACTACAGCGGTGAAGGAGGATGGATTGCTGTTGCACTGTATACAAGTTCCATCTGCCGCAGTAGTAAAAAATGTAAACCATAACAAATCTGCCCACATAGCCACACTAAATTCAAGAAATAACAGGATTTCCATGGAGGATGCACCCTGCAATTCAGGTAATAGAGGGCAGTGTGGGTTTTGCGAATGGCGTGTGCAACCATGGTTCATGTTACAACCTTAATATGCATGTAACTTGAACCATGAGCCTTTAAGCTCCATAGTATTTGGTCATCTGGAACTGGCAATTCCTGTTTGGCTGGCTGGTATTTTCTGTTACGCAGAGAAACATTTGCTAATTACTGCATTTTACAGTGTTGTTCTGTGGGCTTCCAGAGAACTGTGTTACACAATGCTACCGTCTATTAATTGTGTCATTTTATCTCTCTTTCTAGGTGGATTATGATGTTTGCAGTAACTATGGAAACTGGTTGTACAGCGCAGGAATTGGGAATGACCCTAGAGAGAATAGGAAGTTCAATATGATAAAGCAAGGGCTGGATTACGATGGGAATGTATGTATTTTGTTGAATAAAGAGCTATCTTACCTTTCTGCTCTAACATCGCCACCATCTTTGTAGCGATCTGTCAGACTTTGTTTCTGGGATCCTTTTGTCCACCTCACAAAATCCAATTGGTAACAAAAATTAAAAAAATTGAATAAAAGGGGTTGTGTTGTCCATAACACAGATTCCAGCTTATATTTATAGCAGGTATATATATATAAAAAAAAAAAAAAAAAAGTCCTTTGAAGTGGTAGTAAACCACATCCTTTAAAAAAAAAAACCTGCAAGACATTGGCATAATGTGCTAGCATGCATCCCACACTAGCAAATTATGAAATGCTTGACTTTGAACAAATCCCTCCAGCTGTGTGCTGTCACCGCTGACAGGGCTTCCATCTTCACCTGGTCCTCCTTCCGGGTTTGTGTGCTCCAATTGTATGTCACTTCCGTGGCACGGAGCTCTGAAGAGACAGCATGGGTATGCTGTCCCTTCAGAAACCATGTGCTGGTGATGTCACTGGCTACATGTAGTGTGAATATCTCCTATACCAGGGGTCTCCAAACCCCGGCCCGCGGGCCACATCCGGCCCGCTTGTGTGTTTTATCCGGCCCGCTTGTGTGTAAACAAAGCTGCCCATGCTACCACACCATTTTTTTTTTTAACTAGACAAGCAGCGCCGTTTTTTTTTCATTGGCTGCTGCCTGGGACCACCGAGGCTTGGCACCTCCCCTCTTCCCGCCGATGTATCAAGTTATGATCCCTTCACGAGTGACATCACAGGTGCGGCACCTCCCCTCTTCCCGCCCGCTGCTACACTCGTGGAAGGATCGTTCGTTCAAACAAAGTTTGGAAGTGCCGCACCTGGACGTCACTCGTGGAGGAACTGTAGCTTCAAACAGTGGGCGGGGAGAGGAGAGGTGCCGCGCCTGGACATCACTCGTGGAAGAACTGTAGCTTCAAACAGTGGGCGGAAGAGGGGAGGTGCCGCATCTGGACGTCACTCGTGAAAGAACTGTAGCTTCAAACAGTGGGCGGGAAGAGGGGAGGTGCCGCGCATATGATGTCACTCGTAGAGGGATCATAACTTCAAACAGCGGGCGGGAAAAGGGGAGGTGTTGCACCTCGGAGACGGGAGCTGCAGAAGAGCTGCAATCAGCTAGTATGGAGGTAAGAGGCTGACAATGTTATTGTGTTGCACAATGCTGATAAGCACACTACAGGGGAGATTGCTACATTGCTGTGCTGAAGGGAACATTGCTGGGGACACTGCTGATGGGGACACCTCTGATGGGGACACATGTGTCCCCATCATGGTGTCCCCATCAGCGATGATGGGGACACCGGTGTCTCCATCAGCGGTGTCCCCATCATCAGAGTCCCCATCATTGGTGTGCCCCTCAGCAGTGTCCCTATCAGCAATGATGGGGATGCTGCTGATGGGGACTCCGCTGATGGGGACTCCGCTGATGGGGTCACTGCTGATGGGGACACCGCTGATGGGGACATGGGGTTTTACCGCTGATGGGGACACTGCTGATGGGGACACCGCTGATGGGGACATGGGGTCACTGCTGACGGGGACACCGTTGATGGGGACACTGCTGATGGGGACACCGCTGATGGGGACATGGGGTCACTGCTGATGGGGACAACGGTAATGGGTACACCGCTGATGGGGACACTGCTGATGGGGACAACGCTGATGGGGACATGGGGTCACTGCTGATGGGGACACCGTTGATGGGGACACCGCTGATGGGGACATGGGGTCACTGCTGATGGGGACACCGTTGATGGGGAAACCGTTGATATTGTCACTGCTGATGGGGACACTGCTGATGGGGACACCGGTGTCCCCATCAGCGGTGTCCTCATCAGCGATGATGGGGACACCGTTGTCCCCATCATTGGTGTGCCCATCAGTGGTGTTCCCATCAGCAATGGTGATGGGGACACCGCTGATGGGGACATGGGGTCACTGCTGATGGGGACATGGAGTCACTTCTGATGGGGCACTGCTGATGGGGGCACTGGTGAGGAGACCGCTGATATTTTATACATAACTGATTTTTTTTTCGGCCCCCGAATACTTTTAAAATTTACAATGCGGCCCTCGTGTTGAAAAGTTTGGAGACCCCTGTCCTATACGGTGCAAGTTGAGGATATATTCACTGAACCTACAAGTAAGCCCTATTGTATAGACTTGCCTGTAGGTACAAGTGAAAAAAATGACTTTACTACCACTTTGATGCTTAAAGCCCTTTGTGATTATAAAAGACCTTTCTTTTTTTTTTTTTTTTTTTTCTTTTTTTTTTTTAAGGTATCTGTCCATTTAAATTTTTTTCAGTGTAAAGGCTCCTGTACACCAGATGCAATGGGGCTATGCGGTCAGTTATTTCCGATGTATAGACAAAGCAAAATGCCTCATTTCCAGTGGTGTCCTGTCCGTTACATGCATTAAATTATTATTATTTTTTTTCAGTGCAGCAGGCTGAAGTGGGAACCACCACATTGCAAATCTGCTGCAGTTGATAGGACTGTATTGAAATGTCACTTTCAATCAATTTCTGTGAAAGAAAAGAAAGCGGTGCAATGCGCTGATATTGGTACATTGGTACTGCTCCTCCCAGTACACACCAACAGCTGAGCGTTCAATGTGGCTTGTTTGGCTGAACTGGCCCTAAAGATGCACTCCAGTTAAAAGTGCACTTCAAGTGGTTCCAAAACCTAAACATATTATTTTTTTTCCAAATATAAATTTTATTGTTTTTAACCACTTGAGACCCGCGCTATTGACAAAAGACGTCAACAGCGCGGCTCTAAAGTGCCATGACTTGTCAAGTGCCGTGTCTTTGGACGTCTTTTAAAGTGCATTACCCGCGCGCGCCTCTGGGGGGCGCGCAGCGGGTAAACACTGTCCCGGCGCATCGCTGGGGAGCCGATGCGTGTACCTGGCGGCCGCGATGTCCGCCGGGTACACGCGATCATCGGGAACACAGCAGGGACGTGGAGCTCTGTGTGTAAACACAGAGCTCCACGTGCTGTCAGAGGAGAGGAGACCGATCTGTGTCCCTTGTACATAGGGACACAGCATCGGTCACCTCCCCCAGCCACCCCCCTCCCCCACACAGTTGGAACACACCCAGTTTACACATTTAACCCCTTCCTCACCCCCTAGTGTTAACCCCTTCCCTGCCAGTCACATTTATACAGTAATTGGTGCATTTTTATAGCACTGATCGCTGTATAAATGTGAATGGTCCCAAATTTGTGTCAAAAGTGTCCGATACGTCCGCCGCAATATCGCAGTTCCAATAAAAATCGCAGATCGCCGCCATTACTAGTAAAAAAAAAAAAAAAAAATAATAAAAAAAAATCATAATTCTGTTCCCCATTTTGTAGGCGCTATAACTTTTGCGCAAACCAGTCGCTTATTGCGTTTTTTTTTACAAAAATACGTCAAAATACGTATCGGCCTTAACTGAGAAAAAAAAAATAGTTTTTTTAAAAGAAAATTGGGATATTTATTCTAGCAACAAGTAAAAAATATATATATTTTTTTTTTAAATTGTCGCTCTTTTTTTGTTTATAGCGCAAAAAATAAAAACCGCAGAGGTGATCAAATACCACCAAAAGAAAGCTCTATTTGTGGGGAAAAAAGGACGTCAATTTTGTTTGGGAGCCACGTCGCACAACCCCGCAAATGTCAATTAAAGCGACGCAGTGCCGGAAGCTGAAATTTCGCCTGGGCACGTAGGGGGTTTATGTGCCCAGTAAGCAAGTGGTTAAGAAAGTGTCAGGGAAAAGTACAGAACAATACCATCATAACATCAGACAGGGGAGTGTATTGGCAGGGCTTTTTTTCAGGGGGAACTCCGTTCCACCACCTCTGGCTCAGACCCTTTGGTGCCCGCTCACCACAATCATTTTTAAACACAGAAGTCTGATTTCTGTGTTTACAAGTGACAGCTCTGCACTCTGTGTGTAACCACCTGAACTCTGCATTCTGTATGTAATGCAATCCTGGTATTTAATGCCCCTTTAAGACCCTTCTACTGTTTGTGAAATCTATACAGGGTCGTGGTTGAGTTCCTGCACCTATTTTCTGAGAAAAAAGCTCTGTATTGGTAATTACAATGCAAAGCAGTTTATTGCTTGTCCGGTATCTGCAGTACACGACAGTGATAACGATACAATCATGACAGCCTATATCGTGACTTTGTGTGTCACTTGATATTCGCATCCTAAGTTATTGAGTGAGTGTGAAGTATTATAATTCCCCTTGGAATCAAAAAAGCTGTGGAGTCGCTCTTATTCATTGTCCTAATCGCCTAGGTCAGTGTTTCCCAACTCCAGTCCTCAAGGCACACCAACAGGTCATGTTTTCAGGCATTCCATTATTTTGCACAGGTGATTTGATCAGTTTCACTGCCTTAGTAATTACCACAGCCGTTTCATCTCAGGGAAATCCTGAAAACATGACCTGTTGGTGTGCCTTGAGGACTGGAGTTGGGAAATACTGGCCTAGGTGACAGTTGAGCAAGTGGGAATGGGTACATGTCAAAAAAATGTACCTGCTCCCAGTAAAAAGAAAAGCTTCAAATGTATTGGGGGTGGGTAGGAGTGAAACTTTCACTTGTGTGAAGGTCTGCTTATAACTTTTATAAAAAGAGAATTGCCCATCACAAACCAAGAAGTTGACATCTGACATCTGTAGAGCTCTCCGGTGTTTCTTGGGTAGAATTGGAAGCTTACTTATTGATATCTCTTGATGCCTAAAGTTGCTTTTCAAGTACAAGCCAGTAATGCCAATGTCTGGTCCAGCATTCTTTACACATTTGTGTATGGTCGAAGAAAGAAATGTTGGCTCCCAATTTCAATTACAGTATATGTACATAGATCAGGGATAAGCAATTAGCGGACCTCCAGCTGTTGCCAAACTACAAGTCCCATCATGCCTCTGCCTCTGGGTGTCATACTTGATGCTGTCAGAGTCTCGCTATGCCTCATGGGACTTGTAGTTTGGCAACAGCTGGAGGTCCGCTAATTGCATATCCCTGACATAGATGTTACTGCAGCCCAGATCTGGGGAGAAGGAAGAGCTCCGACAGGAAGGCTCATGTGACCGGCACAACAAGAAATGGTCCGACTTATCCAAGGTTTTTGCCGGCTGCAGTTGGCAATATTTAGTGGGGTCACCAGGATCTTCATACGGAAATTATAACATTGATAACGTTTTTACATTATTTAATTGCTTTCTTTGCAGCTGAGTTTTTTTGTTTATTAATTGTTTTGCATTTGACTTTCAATTTAAGGGCGATTATATCCGACTGTGGGTTCCAGAATTGCAGCAGATTAAAGGCGGTGCTGTTCATACTCCCTGGGCACTGAGTAGTTCTGCCCTGTCCCATGCCAATGTAACTCTTGGAAAGACCTACCCACTTCCAATAGTCATGGCACCAGAATGGAGCCGACATATCAATCAGAGGCCGGTAAGTGTCTGCAAATTATATATGTGCAAACAGTAATTGAATTGCCTTTTGGCTATTGTTTAAATCACAACTGTACTTTTCCCTTTCAGCAAGCCGGAGCTGGCAGTTTGAAGTTCATAATGCTGGAGGCATTACATAGGCTTTCCTGGTCATGTGATCACTGATTGGCTATCACAGTGATCACTTGATTGGGAGCCCGCCACCAATCCTAAGCAGTAACCAAGAGCTGTCAGTGACAGGTGGCTGGGCTGCAGACACCAAGTGAGCACGCTCCTAGCACAGAGCAGCAACACTGGCTGTACACATATATGTAGCAGCTCAGTGTTAAAACTTACCATCATGCTGCTACATATATTCATAGGGGTCTAAGATTAACAATGGCCAAAATGTTTTATTTATATTTTGGATAGATGGATAGATGGATAGATAGATAGATTTAGGAGCATAGGTTTTTATTGCCATTTGTTCCAGAAGGGAGAATATCTGCTCACTTCCTATTGGGACAAGAGATGGCAAACCTCCACACTGGAAATAAATGGAAAAATTCACATTGCCCAAAGAGTAATAATACTGACACCAATGTGTATAACACTACTGCTACTTAATGATTAAAATGTATATCCAAAAAGTTGAAAAATCATTAGTGTTGAACACCCAGTTATATTCCACAGTAGCACAAATGAAACCACAGAAAATAAAAAAATTAATAGCATAAATAAAAAACGAATAGCAAAAATGAAACCACAGAAAATAAAAAAAATGAATAGCATAAATAAATAAATGAGTCTTTCAAACAAATGTGCATTAAGTGCCCAAAAAAAGAGCTTGTTTCTTCCCAAAAGTGAATGTGCAGGTCCTATTGCACATTATTCCTTTTCCCTAGAGTTTAATAAGCATTTAACCCTTGCATCCTCAATCCTTGTTGTTTTTTTTTTTTTTTATTCACAGAATTGGGCTTTAAAGTGACATTAAACAATACCTTTATTCTTCAAATATAATGCTTATACACCCACTACTTAAAGTGGAGGTTCGCCCGAAAAATAAATTTTTAACATTACATTCAGCCGAGTTGTCCTAATGACAATCGGCTGTTTTTTTTTTTTTTTTTCCCCGTTCATATCGTATTTTCACCGCCGCTTCCGGGTATGTCTTCTGCGGGACTGGGCGTTCCTATCTGATTGACAGGCTTCCGACCGTCGCATACTACGCGTCACGAGTTGCCGAAAGAAGCCGAACGTCGGTGCGCAGGCGCCGTATAGAGCCGCAACGACGTTCGGCAACTCGTGACACGTAGTATGCAACGGTCGGAAGCCTGTCAATCAGATAGGAACGCCCAGTCCCGCAGAAGACATACCCGGAAGCAACGGTGAAATACGGTATATACGGGGAAAAAAAAAACCAGCCGATTGTCATTAGTAAGTGCATTGTTGGTTCACTTACTTTTTCCTTCGATTTCCCTTCTAACTGTTTTTTTTTTCTTTGTCTGAATTTCTGACTTCCTGTTTCTCCTCAGTAAGCTTGCCCTCATCATCCGAGCTTTTCAGGCTGGGGGTTAGTCAGCCAGAACAGCTTACTGAGGAGGAACAGGAAGTGAGAAATTCAGACAAAGAAAACAAAAAAAAAACATTTCGAAGCAAAAAAATGGAAGGAAAAGGTAAGTGAACCAACAATGCATCAGCTTAAAGGAACCTATTTAGAAAATTAAAAAACAAACCTTTACAACCCCTTTAATGTCTCTGTAATCTATTTTTCCATTTTATTTATTTTTTAATGAGTGGTGTATGTTAGTTGCAGTCCATAGTATGTTGGTCCATAGTCCATCTTAGGAGCAAGCAAGAGAGGTTGACTGTTTCTTCATACTACAACGGGACCATGGAGAATGAATATAGCCACGCTGTAATAGGAAGTCAGATCAGCAAAAAAAAAGTTACAGACTTAGAATAGTGTTTGTTTGTTTGTTTTTTTTTTGTTTTTTTTTAATAAATATATATATATATATAAATACCAGAGTCTATTTAACAACATACAGCTATCACTGTGATACCCTAACATCTACCTACCTCTATTCTGGACATATACCTACTTCTGTCGCGCCTACCATGATAACCTAACATACAGTTAAAATTATATAATCGTTTTTGTAATGTCAGTCCTTTTAAATACAAGTTTCATCTCTGGAAAGGACAGCAGTAATGTGGCAATTACACTTATTTCTGTCTTGTCCTTTCCCACATATGACTTTCCTAAAACTGTGACCGGATCACAGTTTTGCCATTAGCTCGATATCCCAGTCCTTGTACCATCCCTGCTCCTGTTATTTTATGAAGTGAATTTGTGGTGGCAATAGAGTTCTGCGGAGCTTCCATTTGCATTGAATAATTCTATTCAGAAAATAGCAGGGACCAGAAATGGATAATATGCAGATCCGAATCATTAAGGGGATGGTACCGATCTGTTCCTGTCAGTTTAAGGCGATCTTTGACTGCAGCCAGGTAAGTTAACAAACATGGTATACTTTCAACTATCCTGTTGGACATGCGCACTTGGTTTGAACCATATGAGGTCTGCAGCCGTCTTGTGATAAATCTGCACAATCTGGTTGCTCAACATTTTTGCCTGAGAAGGGAGCAGGTTTTTCTAGTTTTTACCTTGGGTCAAAAAATAGCATTCAAAGAAAGTTCTCTAAGCTTTGTCTTCAAACTTAAACAAAACACAAAGGTTTCTTGCTTCGCGTTCAACACACATTAAATTGCCTACTGCTTCAACATGTTTTTTGATGTGTTTTTATGCTCGTTTGAAGCATCAGGTGATGCTTGGATGATGCTTCAATTATGCTTTTTTTGAAGCTTAAGGTCTCATTTATACTTGCTTTGGCTTCAACACACATTAACGGCTAGTTTACACTTCAAAAAAAGGCTTTGGACAGGCTTTGTTAAAGCTCTCTGAACGCCAGTCAAAGCTCCTGTCGCTAAATAAAATGGTTAGCCTAACGTCCTGTTTACACTTTGCTTTGCTTCAAAAATTATACCCCATGTAGCTTTAGTGGTGTTTTTAAAGCCTCCATAGAAGTCTATGGCAAAACTCGATTGAAGCACCAAGCAAAAGCAAGGTGTAAACAGGACTGTAAGCTAATTGTTTTATTTAGTGCCCCGCTGCTGTCTGAGACAATGAGAAGGGAGAGTCTGGGACAGCCAAGACTGTTGTTTGAACATCGCTGAATTGAAATGGGACTCGGGTAAGTATTAGGGGGGCTGCTGCACATAGAAATTTTTTTTATCTTCATGCATAGAATTCATTAAAATAAAAAAAACCTTCTGACTTTAGAACCCCTTTTTAACTATATAGAATAAGAGCTGGAAATATATGTTGCATTGCTTCTGAAAGCATACCCTGTTATCCATTTAAAAGGGAGACGGAATACACAGACAAAATTGCCTTTTAAAAAGTATATATAAATATTGTTTCCATTTTCCTCAGTAGTACACATTTGGAAATTAAAAGATCCACCAGTGGCTCTATGGAAAGCGTCGCTTTTTGGTTTCCCAGTGCTTCCTGGGATATCTCATACCTGCAATAGCTCCAAAGCAAAGCTGAATAAAAGCCTTGCAAATGCTACAGGTGCTTCATGCGAGCTTTGTTTTCTTTGGAGACGCTTTGAAGCACCAAGAAAGCAACATGGGGTATCATTTTTGAAGCAAAGCTAAGGAAACCTGTGAACAGGACTGTAAGCTTACCATTTTATTTAGCTACAGGGGCTTTTATTGGCATCCAGGGCGCTTTTAAAAAAGCGTGGCCACATTTTGAAGCAAGTGTAAGGGCTGTCTACAGTGTGCTACTTTCACTAAGGCTGAGTTTACACTACCGCACGGAGAATCCCAAAGCAGGGGTCCGGTGCGTCCCCATTCACTATTTCAGGTCCAATTTCAGTCAGAATTTTTGGCTAAAATGGACCTGAAGATGCACAGGACTCCTGTGCAATTCGCTCTGGAGATGTGTGAACCAGCTCCATAGAGAGCCGGTCCCAATCTCCTGACATGTGAATTGAATGCGGAGAAAACCCACATCCAATCTGCAATAGTGTGAGCCCAGCCTAAGGGATGTGCTGCATTTTATTCCCTGCAGGGAAACCAAATCCAGCACATCCCCCCACTAACAGGACAGCGCTTTGCATTGTTTACATATACAGAGCTCTGTCCGGTGTGTCTCCTAGCCAACCAGCGGTCATTCATTGGCCGGAACCCACTGATTGGCTTCTGCGCCCCCTACCCTGAAGTGCAGAATTGCATGCATGTATGCATGTATGTGCGTATTATATTTATATATGTGTATATATGTGATTCTGCATAGAGCAGCTGTCCTGTAGCAGTAAATATGCTATAGGGCAATCGGCAACTTGTTATGTTCTTAGCATTCATGTGACTGTTGCGTCCACTCCTCCTTTGTGTGCTGATCCTAAAATCGGTGCTCAACGGATTATGCCAAACTCGCATTTGTCAGGAGCTCTTTAGCTCCATGGAGACCTTCAAAAGTGTTTTCAGGCTGTAGGCAGGGAAGGGCGGACCAAATCAATATTAGGTTGGTGGTCAGAAATTCAAAGCTGATTAGTGTACAATCCACCAGGTTCATATCATAGAGCCATCAGCACATTCTGCACCAACAAATTTCTTAGAGTCATCAGCACTTTCTGTACCAGCTATATATGTTCCACCAAGTTCATATAATAGAGCTAGCATCATAGCACAAGATGCATAACTTCAGAAAATTCATCTTGTATAAAGGATTACGTAATATCGCTCTGTGCTTGGAAAGTGTCATCTGTAATCACTTTAACTCACCTAGTTTTGTTATGAGTGCATACTTCCTCATACCAGATTTTTTTCCCCCTCTTTGCCAAGTGAAGTTGTCAGTGAAATACAAGGTTCTTGTTATGGATGTCCTTCTTCTGAAAATGCTAGATACCTCCTGGCTTTAGTCTTTTTAAGTCACTGAGTCCAAATGGGCACCATTAAAGTCTTATGCCTCCGACAAGAAAACTGCGTTTTTCTCTCAAGTGTCTTCCAGGACAGCCCATGAGACCTAGGGCTCCTCCTACCAGGACAGGAAATGCTTTACCCCCACCAGATAAAAGGGCGGTCCTCCAGGCCCCATGTCAGTATTATGCCGCGTACACACGACCGTTTTTCAGGTTGTAAAAAAATGACGGGTTTTTTTTATGTCATTAAAACGATCGTGTGTGGGGCTCCAGAGCATTTTTCACGATGTGAAAAATGGGCATTAAAAACTTCGAACATGCTCTAATTTTTCACGCCGTTTTTAACGTCGTAAAAAATGTTCATATGTGGGCTTTAACGATGTGAAAAAACACGCATGCTCAGAAGCAAGTTATGAGATGGTGGGATCGCTCGTTCTGGTAAAACTAGCGTTTGTAATGGAATAAGCACATTCATCACGCTGTAACAGACTAAAAAGCATGAATCGTCTTTTACTAACACGAAATCGGCAAAAGCAGCCCCAAGGGTGGCGCCATCTGAATGGAACTTCCCCTTTATAGTGCCGTTGTACGTCACCGCGCTTTGCTAGAGCATTTTTTTTTTTTCGCTGGGGAAGTTGGTATACTGCTGTCCCCTGTTCTCAGTGCCTGGAGAGGGCCCCACAACAGAGTGCAGAGAGTGAAGACTCTGAGGGTGAAGCCAGATCAGGGTCAGATACAGGGCCCAGAGATAGAGAATCCTCTAGGGGCTCGAGGTTTAAGTTGTCTTTGGAAGATGTAGATGACTTATTAAAGGCTATCTATACAACACTTGAAATGGAAGAGGAGGAAGTACATTTGTCTAAACATGACCTTATGTACAAAGGTTTGCACAAAAAGAAATCTAAAGTCTTTCCTGTGCATAGTTCCCTCCTTGATACAATCAAGCTGGAATGGGAAAATCCAGAGATAAAACCTTTCTTTTCTGGTAACCTAAAAAGGTTTCCATTTGATGAGGATGCAGCGCAGCCGTGGAACAAAAATCCGAAGTTAGACGCACCTCTTTTAAAAGTTTCGAAGAACTCGGACCTGGCATTTGACGATATGGGGACGCTTAAGGATCCGATGGACAAAAGAGGGGATATCCTTCTTCAGAGTCTGGGATTTAGCTGTTAGGAATCTTAAATGGCTCTGGCCTCCACTTGTGTAGCCAGGAATTTGGAAGTATGGCTGACACAAATACAAACCCATTTGTTGGCAGGTACCTCTAGGGAACAGATTCTGAAATCTTTCCCTCTCCTTTTTCGTGCCGTAGGGTTTTTAGCTGATTCTGTTCCGCAGAGTCGGAAGTCGACTTCGGCCTTAGTGAATTCGGCCAGAAGAAGCCTGTGGCTTAAAACCTGGTCAGGTGATGCAGCCTCTAAGTTGCGCCTATGTGGCCTTCCCTTAACAGGGGATCATCTTTTTGGCCCAGGTCTGCAGGAGGCACTGGAACGTACGGCCGATGGGGGGGGGGGGGGTAAAAGGCCTTACAAAAAAAAGCCAACAGCCAGAAAAAGAAATTGTGGCCAAAGTAGGCAGCAAGGTCCTAGAGAAAAGGCCAATAGACCCAAGAAACATTGGACCGGGCACAGAGGTAGAGGGGGCGTCTTGTTTAACCCTCCTCAACAACCCGCCAAGCCACAGTGACTCATTCCTCCCAGTGGGAGGAAGATTGAGGGCCTTTCTCCCTCAGTGGGCAGCAGTCACCTTAAGTCCGTTCATCCTGGACCTAGTGGACAATGGGTACAGGCTGGAATTCTCTTGCCAACCACCAGAGTGACTATTGGTCACTTCCCCTCCCCAAGATCGGGAAAAAGCGAGGGCTCTGGGTCTCCAAATCGGAGACTTGTTTGATCAGACAGTCCTGATCTCTGTTCCCTGCTCAGATCAGAGCAAGGGGTTTTAACCCCATGTTTTTGTTATCGGCTTATTCTGAACCTTCGGTCTCTAAACCTATCAATCAGGTACAAGCACTTTTGTATGGAGACAGTGTTCACAATCAAAAACCTGCTTTACCCAAACTGCTTCATGGCCACTTTGGATTTAAGGGATGCTTATCTGCACGTCCCTATCCATCCAGCATTCCAAAGATTCTTGAGAAAAGCAGTCAAAATGGGAACAGAGATTTGGCACTTTCAATTTCAAGCCCTCCCCTTCGGTCTGTCCTCAGCCCCACGCATTTTCAAAAAGTGTTTGGGGAAGTGCTGGCTCCACTAAGGTTAAAGACGATCACTATTATGCCTTACCTGGACGACCTCCTAGTAGTGGCAGAATCTTACCAAAAATTGCTAGCAGACCTCCAGACTGTACAAGACTTCTTTCAATCCCTTGGTTGGTTGATAAACAGAGAGAAGTCTTCCTTGATTCCGGCCCAGAAAGTGAAATATCTGGGCTACGACTTTTGCTCAGTAGACCAAAAAGTGTTTCTCCCACAGGAGAAGGTCTCGAAGACGGTGCAAACAGTTTCAGCTTTACAGACCAATCAATCGGTCTTGCTGAGAGAGGTTTCAAGAGCAGTAGGTCTGATGACCTTGTGCTTTCCTGCAGTACCATGGGCAAGATTCCATCAATGACCGTTATAGATGTTTCTTTCAGGGAACTGGGATGGAGACGCAAGGTCTCTGGAGTCAAGGGTTTTGTTACCTTCCAGGGTAAAAAGAAGCTTGTGATGGTGGCGGACAGATCTTCACCTAACAAGAGGTCTACCATTCCTGTATCCCAGAGGATCACTACAGATGCAAGTTCCTGGGGATGGGGAGCCAACCTCAGCAACACAGTTGCAATGAAGCAAAAGCTTCTTCGAACAAGAGAGAGCGGCTAGCGGTTCAGAGAGCCTTGCAAGTTTTTCAGACGGAGGTCAGGGGTCACAATCTCCAGATTCTATCCGACAACATCTCGACGGTTGCGTACCTCAACAAACAGGGAGGTACGAGGAGTCGGATTCTTCAATCTATTGCCCAGGAGATTTTGTCATGGGCAGAAGGGAATCCAGCCTCAATTACAGCAGTGCACCTGAAGGGGACGCAACACTGTCTGGTAGACTATCTCCGTCGCCACAGGGTGGATCGAGACAATTGGTCCCTTCATCCCGAGGTGTTTGCGGATCTCACCGACAAGTGGGGTTGTCCCGAAGCAGATCTGTTCGCAAACCAGGACAACCGGAAGACAAAGGAGTTCTTTTCTCTAAACCCAGCAGATCAATCTTTGGGGATCGATGCTCTGGCGAATCCGTGGCTATTCGGCCTCACCGATCAGACTTATTCCGGAAGTTCCTCCTAGAAGAAACAGACCTTATTCTGATCGCCCCTTTCTGGCCCAAGAGGCCATGGTTTTCCCTGCTACAGACTTTGGTTTTGGAGCCTCCACTGAGGCTTCCGAAGAGAGCGGACTTACTATCGCAGGGTCCAGTGTCGGACCCACAGGTGGTTTCCTTAAACTTGACGGCTTGGTATCTGAAGAAAAGATACTAAGTGCTCAGGGTTTCTCTGATAAAGTAGTCAAGACTAACTCATGATGTTCCTTCTATTTTTTTTTTTTTTTTTTTCAAGAGGGTGTCGACAAAGGTCTTTCAGTGAGTACCTTAAAAGGTACAGGTGACACAGCTATCAGTGTTTTCCTCCAGTTTTCTCTCCTGGAAAATCCCACTATAGCTAGATTGTTCAAATCCATTTCTAGGGCCAGAACATAAGCTCCTTTTGAGCCCTAGAGGATATTTCTATTAAGTTACTTACTTACTAAAAAAATTGGTAGCAATTACCTCAGCTCGTAGGGTAAGCGAGTTACAGGCCTTATCAGTGAGGGAGCAGTTCCTCACGATTTTTGAGGATCGTGTTTTAAGAACTGATCCAGGTTTTTTGCCTAAGGTGGCCAGTACATTTCATAGAAGGATTTGTTTCATCTCTGTGTATCACCTGAGGCCAGTCACTTCACTGGGTATATTTACAACCACTTTAACTGGCTATGACTAGGCCGGAAATACTTCTGATCCAGTTCCTTGTGACCAGTCCCAGAGAGTTGTAGCATCAGAGCAATGGACTGTTTCTGGGGAAATCTTTACTACTCAGACATGCTTTGTGTTTATTTTTTTCTGCTCACATTCATATTTCACTTTATTTTATACTGAACCTTTGATTTATTTGTATCGCCTTTTTATTTAAACTCATTTTGTTTTTTTTTACAGGCTAGTGGTACTGCACCAGCAAAGAGAGGAAAAGGTCCATCTTATACACCTAAACAGCACAAGAACAGAGGAGTAGATTTCTACTTTTCCAGGAATAAAGATGTTTGACACAAGATATGGCCGCTGAGGATTCACTTGTAATGGCTGCCAGAGACTTGGCCAGAATTCTGATGCGTTTTTAATGACCTATAATGAAAAAGTATACTTGAAAGCCAAGTTCAGCCAAAATCACCAGTGGATTATAAGTGATATATCTGTATAGCCATACATTTATATAGCCTGCATTTTTTATTTTACACATGGTATATTTGTGTTGCATTCATTCTAAACGGGAACCCAACACACACATACAATGTGAAGAAATGCACCTTCTCTTCAGTGCACCATAACACACAGGTGTAGTGTGTGTTGTGTGCTGCATTGGGCAAAAATAGTGCAGGTGCATTTTTTTTTTTTTTTGTGCTTTGAGACTGTTTGGGCTACCCTAACCCAATGTATGTCAACACACAAAAAGAGTGTGGAACGGTGCAGGTACATATTAAAAGGTTCTTTAAAGCTGGTTTTGTTCAAATGAATATATCCCTACAGCTTTGGCTGCCTGTAATGAAGTATGTTCCACATTAGGTAGACCGATGGATCTTGGAGAAATCTTCACTGCAGGAATGCCTGTCCTCTTCCTGGCTTTGAACCTATGGCGTTGCGATGGCTAATAGTTTTGGGTTTCCGGGCAGAATGTCACTAAAGACGGTGCGAAGAAGACTCTCCCCTCCTCCATTATGAAAAGTTCTATCATTGATTGCACTGCCTGTAACATGATCTGTGAATGGTGGAGAGTCTAATAAGTAACATAATTCTTTCCCACATTCACAGATTGTGTTACAGGCAGTATAATCAATGAAAGAACTTTTCCTAAGGAGGGAGGGGGCATGTCCCTGTCAGACCATGTGTACCGCTATTCTGCTTGAAGATCTGAAGTTATTAACCACTTAAGGACCGCCTCCTGCACATATACATCGGCAGAATGGTGTGGCTGGGCAGATGTACGTACAGTTACGTCCTGTACATGTACCCAGCCGTGGGTCGCAGGCGTGCTCCCGCGTCCTGGTCCGAAGCTCTGTGACCGCGGGACCTGATCGCTGCGGGGGTCCCGCGATCGGTCCCCGGTGCTGAAGAACGGGGAGAGCCGTATGTAAACTCGGCTTCCCCGTTCTTCACTGTGGCGGCTGCATCGATCGTATCATGCTTTTTATAGGGAGACACAATCGATGACGTCAATCCTACAGCCACACCCCCCTACAGTTGTAAACACACTTCAGGGAACACATAACCCCAACAGCGCCCCCTAGTGGTTAACTCCCAAACTGCAACTGTCATTTTGACAATAAAGAATGCATTTTAAATGCATTTTTTGCTGTGAAAATGACAATGGTGTCAAAATTGTCCGAAGTGTCTGCCATAATGTCGCAGTCACGAAAAAAATCGCTGATCACCGTCAGTAGTAAACAAAAAAAAATTAATAAAAATGCAATAAAACTATCCCCTATTTTGTAAACGCTATAAATTTTGCGCAAACCAATCGATAAACGCTCATTGCGATTTTTTTTTTATTTTTTACCAAAAATAGGTAGAAGAATACCTATCGGCCTAAACTGAGGAAAATTGTTTTATTTATATATATATATATATATATATATATATATATATATATATATATATATATATATATATATATATATATATATATATATATAGTTTTGGGGGATATTTATTATAGCAAAAAGTTCTATTTTTGTTATAGCGCAACAAATAAAAACCGCAGAGGTGATCAAATACCACCAAAAGAAAGCTCTATTTGTGGGGAAAAAAGGACGCCAATTTTGTTTGGGAGCCACGTCGCATGACTGCGCAATTGTCGATTAAAGCGACGCAGTGCCGAATCGCAAAAAGGGGCCTGGTCTTTTACCTGCATTTTGGTCCGGGGCTTAAGTGGTTAACCATTTTAGTGCCAGAAGTTCAGAGCCAGGAAGAAAACGGTAAGATTTCTCCAGGATCCAGCTGTGGATCTTTCTTCTGTAATGTCTACACCAGGGGTCTCAAACTCAAATTACCTGAGGGCCTCAAGACAAGTTTTCATATGCCATGGGGGGCCGCATGCAAACTTTCAAACTTCAAAAACAACAGTACTGGTGTCAGCGAACACATTATTAACCCCCAGCACTGGTGTCAGCGAGCGCATTATTACCACCAGCACTGGTGTAAGTCAGGGTTTGACAAATTTGCTTGGAATCTAGGAGCCAGCTAAAAAAGTTAGGAGCCAGAAAACGCACCCCGTCCCGACGAGCTTGCGCGCAGAAGCGAACACATACGTGAGCAGCGCCCGCATATGTAAACGGTGTTCAAACCACACATGTGAGGTATCGCCGCGATTGGTAGAGTGAGAGCAATAATTCTAGCTCCACTGTAACTTAAAACATGCAACATGTAGATTTTTTTAAACGTCGCCTATGAAGATTTTAAAGTAGGGTTGTCCAGATACCGATACCAGTATCGGTATCGGGACCGATACCGAGTATTTGCGGGAGTACTCGCGCAAATACCCCCGATACCTAAATAGAATACTTTCCCCCCCTTTCCCCCCCCGCCGCTGCATCGAGGGACATGGCTAGAGGGACATTGCTGCATATGTGAGGGACATGGCTGCATATGTGAGGGACATGGCTAGAGGGACATTGCTGCATATGTGAGGGACATGGCTAGAGGGACATGGCTGCATATGTGAGGGACATGGCTAGAGGGACATGGCTGCATATGTGGGGGACATGGCTGCATATGTGGGGGACATGGCTGCATTTGGGGACACATTTAAAAAAAGTATCGGTATTCGGTATCGGCGACTACTTGAAAAAAAGTATCGGTACTTGTACTCGGTCCTAAAAAAGTGGTATCGGGACAACCCTATTTTAAAGGGTCAAAAAAAAATTTCCCAAAAAAGTGCGCTTGTAAGACCGCTGCGCAAATACGGCGTAACAGAAAGTATTGCAATGATCGCTATTTTATTCTCTAGGGTGTTAGGATGAAAAATATATATAATGTTTGGGGGTTCTAATTAGAGGGAAGAAGATGGCAGTGAAAATAGTGTAAAATGACATTAGAATTGCTGTTTAACTTGTAATGCTTAACTTGTAATACCAACGGCCACCACCAGATGGCGCCAGCTCACATCTGGTGGTAATAACTTGTAATACCAACGGCTCACCACCAGATGGCACCAGCTCAAAAAAAAAAAAAATTTTTTTTTTTTTTTTTTTTTGCTCCCCTCACTTCCACCCTGCCTGAGGGCCATTTATAACTGGTCCGCGGGCCGCAAATGGCCTGCGGGCCGGTACTTTGAGACCACTGGTCTACACGGTGCAGGTAAGAGTATCATTGTATCAAAGTTTGTATACTCTGCAGGGAATCGTGTTATTGGGTATTTGGTGTTTGCCAAACGACTAGAAGTGCCACCTTTAATCTGAAAGTGGAACTAAACCCTCCTTTTGTTTACAGCCAAGTAAGCTGCCCTCTTAGCCTCTTTGATGTTCATCACTTATGATAGAAACCATTTAAAGGCTTGACAGTTCCATTAAAGACCCAAGCCATTGTGACCATTGTTATTCATGCCATGCCTTGAATGTAACTGTTTTAGGGAACCATTAAACCCATGGAAGTAGTTCCACTTTTAAAGTGTATGTTAACCCAAACAAGCAACTTCTCTAATTTGCTCCCTTTCAGTCTTTTAAATCAGTTAAAAGCAATCCGATTTTGCCGTTTCTGTTTGAATGCAAAAGATGTCTTCAAGATCCACAATTCTGGTGATGTCCCGTGCAATCTGCAGAGTTATCAGTCTTGCCCAGTTAACCCATGTGAGCTACATAACACCTTACCCCTCTGTTATGGAGAAGGGGAGTCGTTTTGTAATCCTAACCTATGTTCTTTACTAGGGTGACATCATTGCTCCTCCATAAGATGCAATACACCAGGGGTATGCAACATGGGACTCTCCAGCTGTTGCAGAACTACAAGTCCCATCATGCCTCTGGGAGTAATTGTAACTGCCAGCCTTGCAATGCCTCATGGGAAATGTAGTTCCACAACAGCAGGAGGGTCCCAGGTTGCCTAACCATGCAAAACACTGTTCTACTAAAGAAAGGAAGCATGTTACTGTCGGGATCATCAGGTTAAAATATAAAGGGAAAAAATGCTGAAAAAATAAAAGCAATGCAGCTCTCGCATCCAAGGACTGGTAAGCTGCAATATACTACATTTTTTTAATGGGTTTAAATGCACTTTGAAGCAGAACTAAACCAACTAATTTTAAAGTGGAACTCAATTTAAATTTAAAAAACTGCAAGCGGCCAGAAACAAGCACCAGGAAGTATTCCGGAGAGAAGAGCACAGCAGCCGGTGAGGGATGTAACCATTGCGTCTCTAGAATATGGAAGTGAGTATTTTTCAGAGTTTAGTTCCGCTTTATTGGTTTTTGAAAATATAAATTCAAGGCATGTCTTGAATGATAACTGTCACAACTGTTCTCAACCAAACTATCAATCCATCAAATAGCTGGTCCCATAACGGAACACATGTGCAACGCCATAGCGATTGCGGATATATTTGAGGCAATGATGGCAGCTTTCCTTTGGCTCATTTGCACTTGCTTTGACTTCAACACACATTAAAGTGCCTACAGCTTCAACATGCCTTTTTGATGTTTTTAATGCTTCGGTTAGAGATGCACTGAAATTTTGACGGTCAAAACATATCGACCAAAAATTGTGTTTTTCGGAATTTTGCAGATAGAAAAATAGATGCCAAAAATGCACACAATTTTTTACAAGTTTTTACTATGCTTATGGTGTGTTTCTCATAGATCATGTGACTCTTGCTGCGTTTTCAATGCATTTCAACGGGGAGATGTGTTTTTGGTGTTTTTTTTAATTGATTAAAAATGCAGAAAGCAAGATTTTTAACACCACAACAGAAGCGCAAGGGACCAGTGTGAACATGCATAGAATTTAAAAGGATGCATTTTTATTGCGCTGAAGGTGCAGATAATGGCTGGCAATAAATCCATGTTCATTTAAATTCAAAATATAACAAATTTAGAATATAATACAATTATATATATATATATATATATATATATATATATATATATATAATTTTACAAACTGTCATTTTTGGTTTCGACCAAGTGCATCCTAAATTTGCAGTTTCGGCACCAAAATGTCCATTCTGTGCACCTCTAGATGCTTTAAAGCGGACGTTCACCCTAAAAAACATCTATATACCATTACATCCAGCATACTTCCGCCATCTACAGTATGCTTTTTTTTTTTTTTTTGCCATACATACCGGTTTATCGTTATTTTCCCCCTGGCTTCCGTGTTCTGGCTCCCGCGGGAGTAGGCGTTCCTATTGAGAGGTTAGATGATTGACGTCTGGTGAAAAACTTCCCTTGTCGCATAAGGCGCGTCACCAGTTTTCCGTAAATAGCCGACCTGCGAGTCGGCTCTATATGGCGCCTGCGCAGTCAGCTTTACACGGCGGGCACAGCATACTGTAGATGGTGAAAGTATGCTGGATGTAATGGTATATAATTGTTTTAGGGAGAACCTCCGCTTTAATGAAGCCTGTTGAAGCTAAAGCTGAATTAAAGCCCCTCAAAAGCTGCATGCTTTGTCGTAGACTTCTATGGCAGCTTTGAAGATGCTTTAAAGCACCACTAAAGCGTCATGGAGTATATTTTTTGAAGCAAACACAACGTGTGAACAGGACTGTAATCTAATCTAACCATTTTATTTAGTGACAGTTGATTTGACTGGTGTTCAGCGTGCTTTCAAAAAGCGTGTCCGATGCCATGTTTTGAAGCGAATGTAAATGAGCACTTTCAATGATCGGAGGGTTTAGTTCCACTTTAAATATCTGATTTATTCTAGTACAGCGGTTTTGCTTATTAATTCAGTGATTTGCTTTACCTGCATTTATTTACCAACAGAAGATCTGTATTTCATTTGTCAGTATAGGATGTTGCCCGAGCTGTGTGGGCATTACAGTATGTCGTCGAAGTCCATATAGGATGTTTGCAGGCACAAACATCTATCCAAATAACTGTTTGCGGATGACAAAAGTGCAGTATATGTTATGCAAATATACTGTACATACATTTGAATGGTGTTCATAACGGAGCTAATTTTCTGCGAGTGTGGTGTGGGATGCGTTAGGCTTTTTGACTGTTACATTTTTTGTTGTGAAAATATTTATTTTATTACAAACAAATATTTTAAAATAAATTTGTGTTCTAAAGAATTCAGTTGTAAGTTTTTGTGTTCATTGCCAGTGCTATATTGGAAGACAGACACTGCGGCCTCCGTGGGTTCTTAGGCTGTAGCTGCACACTTTTTTCCTGTCCATATTATTATTATTATTATTATTATAATACTGTTCCATTTATACATCCAGGTTCATACTTGGGCCTACGAATAAATAGGTCAGTGCTTATTAGATGAGGGTACTCTGTTCCTGGATAGTGTTGTGTCACATGGCTACAGGCAAATAACCCTACTGGTTGCTATTATTAAGCCATCCCAATGATAAACAGAGCTTTCTTACTATGCAGATTAAGACCCCTTACACACTGGGGTTATGGGCACGTTGGCACTACAGCTAGTTTTAGCAGCGCGTTTCAGCTGCTAGAGGGGTGCTTTGAACCCCAAAGAAGGGGTTCAAATCTAGATTGTAAGCTCTAACGAGCAGGGCCCTCTGATTCCTCCTGTATTGGATTGGATTGTAATTGTATTGTCTTCCCCATCGGCTACCTGTGGTCATCAATCCAGCCTGTTCAGTGCCCATTAGTCTTACCTGTGGTAATCAATGCAGCCTGTTCAGTGTCCATCAATGCAGATGAAGGAGGAGCCACCGCTGCCACCACAACAGCGGAAGGAATAAAACCCAAGGAAAAGCTGCAGGGGAGGGGGGCGAGCTAGGGTCTCCTGAGCCAGGGGTGGACCGTGGAGGCAGATCAGTGTCGGGCATAAACTCCCTCAACCAGATGAGGTCCGGGAGGAACATCGGTCGCTTCATGCACTCTCCTCCACGCGTGCACAGGCAAGAGCTGTGCAGTACCCCGGTCCACCAGATCTTGAGGGAGGTGGGGGGAGCGGGCGCTGTGCCGACACCGGAGATCCACATGGGAAGATCGCCTCTCCAAAGGGGACTGCAGCTGACAAAAAAAAAAACGAAACCCCAGCAAGTGGATTGGGATTTCAACACCCCCTTCATCCCGACTCCCTGAATCCGGGGACAAAACCAGGGACAGTGTCCTCAATCCGGGGACTGTTTTCGAAAACCGTGGACGTCTGGTCACCCTAAGTTCGTCAGTTCCCCCCAGCGTCAGTTAGTTTCAGATTTCCTGCCGCACTATAGCAGTATCACTAGAAGTCGCTGATCACCGATATTTAGTAATTTATATAAAAGAAGTATATATCCAATAGTTTGCAGACGCTACAACTTTCGTGCAAACCAACCAATATACACTTGAATTGATTGGTTTGCCCGGAAGCACAGGATCACATGTATGTGTAAGTGTGTGTATCATGCCCAACGCGACAACGCAAGCAAACCAAGCAATTGCTTGGGGCCCCAAGCAGGGCCCTTGCCGCGCTTCCTTTAAATGCTGCAGCCACCTGAGCGCTCTATAGAGAGCCTCAGGCGGCTGAAGCACTGCTGCCTCTCATGTCACTTCCCCTTCCCTGTAGCGTGGCCAAGCTCTTCTTCCTTCCTCCTGTCAGTCCGGCCGGGTACCGCGCGGTACAGGAGATTCAGTTTCCTGTTCCTGGCCGGACTGACAGAAAGTGCACACTGAGTGCTTACTTTCTTTCATTCTGGCCGGGAACAGGAAACTGAATCTCCTGGCGCGCGGTACGGAGTGAAAAGAACATGGGGGGAGTAAAAAAAACATAAAGGGGCACATGTTTGTGAGAACTTAAAAATGTTAATGTGTGTGTGTGTGTGTGTGTGTGTTTTTAAGTATGTTGGATTTAGTTATTGTGCACTTTTTTATTGTATATTAATTGATTTTATGGTACAGTGGTGTTTTTTGCAAATGTTGAAAATGTTCAAATTTTATGCCCAGTATATGCAACAGCAGTATTTGCACTGTAAACCTTTTTTATTAATATAAAGTGTGGGTGAACTTAAGCTGTATCACTATGCTGTGGTTCCTGTAGGCTTTGCGCGCATGCAGGGGTTGGGGGGCCTCCATGTCCATTTTGCTTGGGGCCCCCAAATTCCTTTAAATGGCCCTGGTGTGTGTGTGTGTGTGTGTGTATGGATGTGTGTGTATATGTATATGTGTGTGTGTGTGTGTGTGTGTGTGTGTGTGTGTAATATATATATATATATATATGTATATAATAATCATTACCTCCATTGGAGCTGCTGGATTTTTGGGCGGCGTGTTACCTCGTGGCTCCTCCGATTGATGCGTATGTGCATTAACAGAAGTAAAGGAATGTCCACGACAGGTGCTCTTTGCTGTGCTCTTTATTACCCAGCCGGGTAAAAACAATAAACTTGCTGTGAGGAAAGTAAAGTTGAAAGGAGGAAGGATAGCAGATTCAGGCATAATGATAGGGAAACAGTCCTGTTCCCAAACGTAACACTTCTCTGCGCTACTCCTGCCGGATTGGGTTCAGTGTACCCGGACAAGCCTCTCTCACTGACCTGGCAGCCAGAGTATCACTCGGCGATTATAGGAATAAGTCTCTGCCACAGACCCTCCTTGGTGAACTTGAACTTGGTAGAAAGTCTCTGCCACAGACCCCTCTCAAAGAGCCTCAGAAGATACCTCTGCCACAGGTCCCCTCTGGGTAGTATTCTTGCTTGAGTTACGTCTGGATCTCCTTCAACTTGTCGCCCAGGTACCGACTGACAGGTGATCAGTGCCTCAGTGTCCGGCTACCTGTGATCCCTGGTGGTTTCGTCCAAGCCCTTTTGGACCGCCAGCCTCTCAATGGCGCTCCTCAGACCGACTCCCCACCGAACAGCACACAGCTTGGGATCTTCAAAAGAGGGAACCCAGTCGCTCACTGGATCCCCATTGCTGGTTCAGATGCTCCGGGACAACATGGTCCCGGAACCAGAAACACGGCGTGGCACGCATGCCCCGGCCAGGTAGGCCATGGCGCCGTGATGTGGCCACCCTAAAGGTGGGTGCCACACTGGATGAAGAAGACCCAGAAACAATGATGTTGGTCCCATAAATACCTCTCCCCAGCATGCACAGCGAGGACAAGCCTTCCTGATTGGCTGCTGGGAAGAGCACCCAAACCTTGACTCCACTGCTGCCACCTGCAGTACCGGGGTTGGAGGAACACCCACATACTGCAGAATGACCCACAGCACAGCCAAGCTGACAGAGGCCCTATTCTCACACCTAACAATCAGGATTATAGTCTAACTATACTCTGATCTATACTTAAATTTGGCTAGCACCAGTACTATAAAGTACATAGGTGCTACATATATATATATATATATATATATATATATATATATATATATATATATATATATATATATATACACAGAGGCGTTGCTAGAGGGGTGCGGCCCGCACCGGGTGACACCCGCTAGAGGGGTGACACCATCCCGATTTAAAAAAAAAAAAAAAATTTTAGCTGACGTGGGGGGGGGGGGAGGCTCCCCCCCCGCGACTGCAGCGATGAGCGCCACGGAATCCGAGCGCCACGGTACAAGAGGAGGGGGGTTTCGGGGTGACAACGTAGCACCATCCATCCCCTCCTCTCACAGCCACGGGCTGTTAGCGGTGCTCGGCAGTCGGTACACAGGCACAGCCCCCTCCTCTCTGTTTGTGTGTATAGAGGGGGAGGGGCCGAGGGGACCTTCTGTCCATGTGCCGTGGCGCTGCCTGCGATGATCTGAGGTACTGAATGGGGAGGGGGTGTTTGCACCTGGGGGGATTTCACTGAAGGGGGGGGGTGTTTGCACTGAGGGGGGGGTTGTACTAAGGGGGTGATTGCACTGAGGGGGTTTTCACTAAGGGGGGTTTGCACTGGGGGGTTGCACCGAGGGGGTTTGCACTGAGGGGGGGATTTGCACTGAGGGGGGTTTGCACTAAGGGGGGGGGTGTCTGCACTGAAGGGGGTCTGTGTAACATGCAGGGGTCCAGAGGTGCAGGTGGCTGTGTAGTGTAAAAGGGTCCAGAGGTGCAGGGGGCTATGTGATGTTAAGGGGTGCAGAGGTGCAGGCGGCTGTGTAATGTAAAAGGGGTGCAGTGATGCAGGGTGCTGTGTAATGTAAAAGGGTCCAGAGATGCAGGGTGCTATTAGATGTAAAGGGGTCCAGTGATGCAGGGTGCTGTGTAATGTAAAGGGGTCCAGGGGTGCAGGGTGCTGTGTAATGTAAAGGGGTCCAGAGGTGCAGGGTGCTGTGTAATGTAAAGGGGTCCAGAGGTGCAGGGTGCTGTGTAATGTAAAGGGGTCCAGAGGTGCAGGGTGCTGTGTAATGTAAAGGGGTCCAGAGGTGCAGGGTGCTGTGTAATGTAAAGGGGTCCAGAGGTGCAGGGTGCTGTGTAATGTAAAGGGGTCCAGAGGTGCAGGGTGCTGTGTAATGTAAAGGGGTCCAGAGGTGCAGGGTGCTGTGTAATGTAAAGGGGTCCAGAGGTGCAGGGTGCTGTGTAATGTAAAGGGGTCCAGAGGTGCAGGGTGCTGTGTAATGTAAAGGGGTCCAGAGGTGCAGGGTGCTGTGTAATGTAAAGGGGTCCAGTGATGCAGGGGGCTGTGTAATGTAAAGGGGTCCAGTGATGCAGGGGGCTGTGTAATGTAAAGGGGTCCAGTGATGCAGGGTGCTGTGCAATGTAAAGTGGTCCAGAGGTGCAGTTGTGGAGAGGGGTACACAGTATTAACAAAAAGATATTGAAGGATGCAGGGGTATGCAGGGGGCACAGTGGGGTGTTTTTACATTTTAACGTGGGGGGTGCCTGATATTGGATCCGGCCCGGGTGCCAAATGCTCTAGGTACGCCCCTGGCCTATAGGCTCCTGAAATGTGAATTCCGGTTCTGGAGAAAGAGAGGTGGGGGGAGGGGACAAAGAAAAATGGAGAGAAAGAAGAAGGGATAGAACGAACAAGAAAGATGGATACGGAGAGAGAGAAAAGGGGAAGAAAGGAGAACAGAGAGCAAACAGTAGGGTAAAAAATATTTGAAAAATGTTATTGGGGGGGGGGGGGGTGAGATGGGGTGGTCGGAAACTGTTTTAATATCTACCTTAAATCACATTGCTAATTGTGTATTGTACTTATTTGGAGCCTAAATACTGACAATTGCACTTGAAATTATTATTTTTTTTACTTTTGGAAATGTCTGTAAAAACTTGGCTGTGCCAGTAAATGTTGGGTGTCGTGTCAGTAAGTTTCAATCTGGTCGGTTGACAACATTGCGGGGGAAGGTGCTGGCACTGATGCAGCACAGGCGTGGTCACAGCTCTATAGTAACACAAGACATCATTTCCCGCACATTGCTCAAACTTCTCCCCAACTTCCTGAAACTTCAGACTCTTCCACACACACAGAGGGAGGGGGGGGCATGCACATTTAATAAAACACTGCAGAGATTCCTGAATCTTTTGTATTACACCAAAAGCAGATTTCAATCCTGCACACCTATATATGAAGTCTAATAAACTGTTGTCAGCACAAACCAGCTTTATCCCTCCTTTAAAGTGGAAGTTCATTGTGTCCACCCCTCTGCTGATAATGGACGAGTCCCAGTCAGACCTGTTTCTCTCTACAGGCAGATCTCAGCTGGGGAGGAAGCAGAGAGGAAGAATTTATCTGGAGGGGGAGGTGAGTGAGCAGCTGGGATTAGGGGCAATATGTAATGACTGATGGGGTATATAGAGGAGCAACTATACAATGGGGGTGTCTGTGTTTTCTGGTTCTTTTTATTTTCTCTACAATAGTTTCAATTTGTGTCTTTCAGTTGTATTGATGTGAGATTTGTATCATTCGCAGTTATTAAAACAAATCTAGAGAAACTCGCTTTCCTCCATAGGAGGCCTGATGTATAAAACGGGTTTATGTGACAAGGGTGTGTAGTTGTGTAAACTTTATAAAAACTTCCTAAAGTATTGAATTGTTTGTAAACGTAGAAGGAAAAGGGGTGTTTTCGGTTTTATTACTTTATTTTGTTTATTATCTCCATTTTGAAGCTTGCCACACATTACAGTTTGATTGTACAATCTCCTTTTAGATCTACCAATGACTGTGTAGTGCAAGTGTCCCCGATTTGGGTACAAATTAATTGGATGGCTTAGCCTCGTATTACATAGTTTTGGTAAATCTAAAGTTGATCTTATAAAGATTGTATGATCAGATTGTAATGTTTATGGTGACCCCCTACACACAGATTTTTTTTTTTTAAACCCTTTAAAGCGGAGTTCCAGCCAAAAGTGTAAGCACAGCCGCAGCGAGATCACTCTGAATTTCGGCCCCCCTGCCGGACCATTTAGAAAGCGCAACATGCGCAGTAGGGAACCTATGTACCCTGAACGGCGGCAACACCTGAGAGCAGCTGGTGTGCCGACATTGCTGCATTCCAGGACAGGTAAGTGTCCAAATATTAAAGGTCAGCAGCTACAGTATGTGCTTCGCTTTATGTGCTCTTCACGTGACCACTGTGATTGGCTGTCACATGTTCAGGTGTTTGGCTCCCGATCTTTGCTAAAAACCAGGAACTGTCTGTGACAGCCAGGGGACAGGGCTGGGTGAGCGCTCTCAGCACAGAAGCTGTGGGCATCCGTGGACACGTATGTGCGGAATTATACCATTAGAGCCCACCCTCTTTGCTCTACGTAGGTGGCAAAAGATAAAAGTAGAACTGAAGGAAAACTTTGTATTTTTTTTTTTTTCTTAATTTCAGATAGTCGCCAGCCATAGATGGTGCAATTCTCTTTCCTTTCACCACGGGTTGCAGAAAAGAAAATTCGTTAATTTCCACATCAATACAGTTAGTGTTGATTGGGGTTGAACAGTCACCCCCCCACCCCCCCACCCCCCCTGTGAAGCTTTTGTGTTCTCTATGGGGGGAGCGTAGTGAGCAGTCTCTGTCGGTAGAATGCATTGATTATTGCCACCGGCTATAATCCCTTGAAAAATCTGACATGCTGTCTGTACCCAGGGAGATCGATTGATCAACTTGGATATATTCAGCCTGCCCATAGATGGTTTGAATCTTGTCCGGTCCCTGCTGAACCAGCCGAGATTCGAACTGTCTATGGCTTGCTTAAAGTGATTGTAAAGGATCAATTTTTTATTTTATTTTTTAAATAACAAATATGTCATACTTGCCTCCACTGTGCAGCTCGTTTTGCACAGAGTGGCCCCGATCCACTTGTTTTGGGGTCTCTCGGCGGCTGCTCCCCGCATTAGATAACGTGTCTGGGTGAAGCGCTCTCCCGAGGGGGTTACCATGCGGCCCCGGCACCCACGTCATTGAAACTAATTGACAGCAGCGGGTGCCAATGGCTGCGCTGCTATTAATCTATCCAATCAGGACACGAGATATGTATATATTTCTCTCTCATTTCTTTTAGTGGTTAGCACTTCTGCCTTGCAGCACTTGGCCCCCCAGAGTTTGTGTTTATAGAAAACAAAGTCTATTGAATTTCTTCATTCCTCTTAGTGATTAGCACTTCTGCAGAACTGGGTTCCTAGCAGGACACTGCATGGAGCTTGCAAGAATAGAGTGTAAATCCTTATACCAGGGAATTCTCTGACTTCCTCTTGTGGCTATGGGACAGGAAGTGAAAGGAAATCTCCCTGATGGAACACAGTTGGCAACCCTTATAACCCTCCCTTAAAGGGGTTGTAAACCCTCATGTTTTTTCACTGTAATGGCTATGGCTGGTGTGCTCGTCCCCGAGGAGAAGAAAACCGGGTTCAGGTAAGTAAAATGGGGGGCGCGGTGACCACAAGAAGTTTTTTCACCTTAATGCATAGGATCCATTACAGTGAAAAAACATGAGGGTTTACAACCCCTTTAAGGGAGGGTTATAAGGGTTGCCAACTGTGTTCCATCAGGGAGATTTCCTTTCACTTCCTGTCCCATAGCCACAAGAGGAAGTCAGAGAATTCCCTGGTATAAGGATTTCCACTCTATTCTTGCAAGCTCCATGCAGTGTCCCGCTAGCATTTGAACTGGGGAACCAAGTGCTGCAGAAGTGCTAATCACTAAGAGGAATGAAGAAATTAAATATACTTTGTTTTCTATAAACACAAACTCTGGGGGCCCAAGTGCTGCAAGGCAGAAGTGCTAACCACTAAAAGAAATTGGTGAGAAATATATACATATCCGGACTCGGTCTGCATGTCCCAGTGCTGTAAGGCAGAAGTGCTAACCACAAAGGCTACATTAACACAGAATATCGTTTTCCGCATTGTTCTTTCAGAGATAAACAACGACGGAGACATGACCGAGCAATACTAGCAAATACTCTGCAGGAAACTTACCAGGAAATAATAGAGAATATTCTATTGCAATAGCTAACACAGGGTATCAGCCTGGCAATCAGGTAAACCAACACTACAGCACAGAAACAAATAGGGTAAGCAGTACAGATAAACGGTAGAGCAGACGTCAAGGCATACACGTGGAGACGCATGAATGAGCAATACAAATAGCTAAACTAGACAACAGGTACATGTGGAAACTGTACAGGTGAACAAGCAGGAACAGAAGGCTCGCTAACCTATGTTTTTAGAGGCCATGATGCTTACTTGTCTTGTTATACCTGGCAAAATGCCTTATAAAGTGTAAGTAGTGGACTGGACAACCATTGCTCTTTGATGGAGAAGAGATGGTCGGGTGCATGCTGATACTGTATCAAGTATATAAATGTAAGTTAGATTTGATGCTGAGGATGTGAGGGCCATAGGCATGTTACCTGGACAAGCGTGTATCTTTCCATGACAGAGGAGACAGAACTAGTAGACTGACTTCATACGTTCCCTTTTATATTCCTTTTGTTCTGATTTTATGACACGCATACATAGTCAGGGAAAGAAGGATCTTCACAGGGTTTGAACTTGCAGATGACTTCTCTGATCCCGTGACGTACAGCCAGCCCAGCTCTAGTACTGTAATCGCAGATTAAGGGGTTGTAAAGGTAAAAAAAAAAAATCCTAAATAGCTTCCTTTACCTTAGTGCAGTCCTCCTTCAGTTACCTCATCCTTCGATTTTGCTTTTAAATGTCCTTATTTATTCTGAGAAATCCTCACTTCCTGTTCTTCTGTCTGTAACTACACACAGTAATGCAAGGCTTTTTCCCTGGTGTGGGGAAAGCCTCTTGAGGGGGCGAGCAGGAGAGTCAGGACGCTCTCTACTTTGCAGATAGAGAAAGGAGCTGTGTGTTAGTGGGCGTCCTGACACTCCTGCTCGCCCCCTCAAGAGGCGTTCTCTACACCACACTTGCATTACTGTGTGTAGTTACAGACAGAAGAACAGGAAGTGAGGATTTCTCAGAAGAAATAAGGACATTTAAAAGCAAAATGGAAGGATGAGGTAAATGAAGGAGGACTGCACTGAGGTAAAGGAAGCTATTTAGGGAAAGCACTTTTTCACCTTTACAACCCCCTTTAATATTTGTGCATTTCCTAGTTGAATTATTACTTCCTGGTAAAAAACGTTTCACTTGTCTATGTATGATGGTTTCTCACATTAGATTTGATCCGGAACATATCTGACAGTTGTCAGAGTTTGCCACAAAAGTGGCTTGGGTCTGTCCTACAATTTTTTTTTAGGATGTGTACAGTAAGGTTGTATGGGATTCTGTGAGCTCTCTAGCAGTGCTGCTTGAATTTATTGTACAGTATAGGTTTTCTCATGTTACATTACTAGCGATCGAGCAATTCTAGCAGGCAAACCTCCCACTCACAAGCCGGATAGAGCAAGTAATTAGAATACTGTCTTAGTATCTAATAGACAGAAGTGAGAGAGAATCTGCGGTTGAGTTTATAAAAAAAACTGCCCTGGAGTTTTTTAAAAAAAATGAAGTTTCACTTTAAAGCTAGACTGTGTGTGTTACCCCACCGCACACCCTTTACCACCCGCCCTCCACCCTACCTAATCCCTGTGTTAGTAAAAAAAAAAAAAAAGCAGAACAAAACTAAGCTAAAAGCCCCATGTACACTTGGTGCCAAGTCTTTTATCTTCTTGATATGTATCTACCTGGGTCTACCTGGGTGATGTGGATACTTCCTATTGGCTGTCAAGCACCAGGGTCCTCTCAGGCTCAGAATGGACTGGACTTTGAACATGTGTTTGGTCACCATCTGATATGTTTATCTATCTTCAGAGATAAGCTGTTGGCATAAGATTATAGAATGTTATCCAATTATGACTTAAATAATGTTTTATGTTTTTAATAATGTTTTACCCCAACATCCTGATATCTGTCTGTTAAAAAGTATCCTTTTTGTATTTCTTCCTTTTGTGTGCCAGTCCCCTTTATTTCCTAGTTTTAAATTGTCCACGCTAGGAATGAGAGCGCATCCTTCCCAGTGTGTCAGTTTTCTGGCTGTGCTGGGAGAACAGCCAGCCTTTCCCCCAATAATAAGATTTTTTTGCTGACACGCACCTCGCACAGCCATTTACTGGGAAGTTCAGTGTACTGCTGATCTCCACCCCTACCTCTCAAAGCCTCTATGCAGCTTTGGAAAAAAAAAATTAACATATGTAATGTATGTAATTATATGTAATGTGTGTGTGTGTATATATACTATATTTTCATGTATTAACACTGAAGAAATTACACTTTGCTACAATGTAAAGTAGGGTTGTCCCGATACCGATACTAGTATCCCGATACTAGTACTAGTACCGATACTAGTATCGGTATCGGGACCGATTCCGAGTATTTGCGGGAGTACTCGTACTCCCGCAAATACCCCCGATACCAAAATAGAATACTTCCCCCCGCCGTCGCCACCGCCGAACGAATCCTGCCGCATCCCGCCGCATCCCCGTTTGGTTAATACGGGCGGGGAACATTACAGCATTCATTTGAATAGCTGTAGTCTTTCCCGCCGCGCCGCGTATAGACACTACCCCTTGCTCGGGTGTACTGTCCAATCCCGAGCAAGGGGGAGTGTCTATACGCAGCACGGCGCGAGAGACTACAGCTATTCAAAGCTGTAATGTTCCCCGCGCGTATTAACCAAGCGGGGATGCGGCGCGGTAGCATGTACGGTAAGGGGGACATGGCTGCTTTTTGGGGGGGGGGGACATGGCTGGATATGGGGAGGACATGGCTGCATATGGGGGGACATGGCTGCATATGGGGGGACATGGCTGCATATGGGGGAGGACATGGCTGCATATGGGGGAGGACATGGCTGGATATGGGGGGGACATGGCTGCATTTGTGGGGGGACATGGCTGCATTTGGGGTCACATTTAAAAAAAGTATCGGTATTCGGTATCGGCAAGTACTTGAAAAAAAGTATCGGTACTCGTACTCAGTCCTAAAAAAGTGGTATTGGGACAACCCTAATGTAAAGTAATGAGTATAAAAGTGTAAATTTGCTGTCCCCTCAAAATAACTCGACACACAGCCAATAATGTATAAACCGCTGCCAACAAAAGTGAGTACACCCTAGGTAAAAATGTCCAACTTGGACCCAAAGTGTCAATATTTTGTGTGGCCACCATTATTATCCAGCACTGCCTTAACCCTCTTGGGCATGGAGTTCACCAGAACTTCACAGGTTGCCACTGGAGTCCTCTTCCATTCCTCCATGATGACACCACAGAGCTGGTGGATGTTGGAGACCTTGTGCTCCTCCACCTTCTGTTTTGAGGATGCCCTACAGATGCTCAATAGGGTTTAGGTCTGTAGAAATGCTTAGCCAGTCCATCACCTTTACCCTCAGCTTCTTTAGCAAGGCAGTGGTCTTCTTGGAGGTGTGATTGGGGTCGTTGTCATGTTGGAATACTGCCCTGCTGCCCAGTCTGCCAAGGGAGGGGATATTGCTCTGCTTCAGTATGTCGCAGTACATTGGTATTTATGGTTCCCTCAATGAAATGTAGCTCCCCAGTGCTGGCAGCACTCATACATCCCAAGACCATGACAATCTCACCACCATAAGAAGAAAGTTGGATTGAGGGATGGTGGCGCTGCTTATGCTGGTTGTTAAATGTCCAAAAGATATCCTATGTGTCGCAAAATATTTGTAGGGGAGCTTCAGTTACTAGGAGAGACCAATGGGAATGGGTCTCCTAGGCCCGCACGTTATTGTGTCCAAAAGTCCAGGTGCTACCCCCGATTAATGCTTTTAATCAACACTGGTGACCCAATGGTATATTGGTTCTTCCAGTGAGAATAATGTATATATATCCAGAGGGTGAGAGGGCAGCCTTTAAATTAAAATTTTTTTCTTTTTTTATCAGAAAAAAATTTTAATTTAAAGGCTGCCCTCTCACCCTCTGGATATATATACATTATTCTCACTGGAAGAACCAATATACCATTGGGTCACCAGTGTTGATTAAAAGCATTAATCGGGGGTAGCACCTGGACGTTTGGACACAATAACGTGCGGGCCTAGGAGACCCATTCCCATTGGTCTCTCCTAGTAACTGAAGCTCCCCTACAAATATTTTGCGACACATAGGATATCTTTTGGACATTTAACAACCAGCATAAGCAGCGCCACCATCCCTCAATCCAACTTTCTGCTATTTCCAGGTCTCTCTGAGGCCTGTCAGGGAGGCAGCAGCTTATTATTATTTATTCCTAAGCGCGGATCCCTTCTCCTTATTAATCTCACCACCATGTTGACTGTAGGCAAGACAAACTTGTCTTTGTACTCCTCACCTGGCTGCCACCACACACGCTTGACACCATCTGATCAAAATAAGTTTATCTTGGTCTCATCAGACCACTGGACTTGGTTCCGGTAATCCATGTCCTTAATCTGCCTGTCTTCGTAAACTGTTTGCAGGCTTTGTTGTGCATCATCTTTAGAAGAGGCTTCCTTCTGGGACCACAGCCATCCAGACCAATTTGATGCCGTATGGTCTGAGCACTGACAAGCTAACCCCCCTGCCCCTTTAATCTCTGTAGCAAAGCTGGCAGCTCATATACACCTATTTCCCAAAGACAACCTCTGGATATGATGCTGAGCATGTGCACTCAACTTCTTTCGTCAACCATAGCGAGGCCTGTTCTGAGTGGAACATGTCCTGTTAAACTGCTGTATGGTCTTGGCCACCATGCTGCAGTTTCAGGGTCTTGGCAATCTTCTAATAGCCTACACCATCTTTATGTAGAGCAACAATTCTTTTTTTTCAGATCCTCAGAGTTCTTTTGACATGAGGTACAATGTTGAACTTCTAGTGACCAGTATGAGAGAGTGAGAGCAATAACACCAAATTTAACACGCCTGCTCTCCATTCACACCTGAGACCTTGTAACACTAACAAGTCACACCGTGGAGGGAAAATGGCTAATTGGACATTTTCACTTTTGTTGCCAGCGGTTTAGACATTAATAGTTGGGTGTTGAGTTATTTTGAGGGCACAGCAAATGTGCACTGTTAATCAAGCTGTACACTCACTACTTTACATTGTAGCAAAGTGTAATTTCTTCAGAGCCCATTCACACAGGGGCGGCGCGACTTTGGGGGCGACTCAACAAGGCGTCCTGAAGACGACTTCAGAGGCGACTTGCAAAATGACTTCTGTATAGAAGTCAATGTGAGTCGCCCCCCAAAGTCGTACAAGAACCTTTTTTTAAGTCGGAGCGACTTGCGTCGCTCCTATTAGAATGGTTCTATTGAATAGAGCGGGACGCGGCTTGTCAGGCGGCTGTCGCCCTGACGAGTCTCCCCTGTGTGAATGAGCTCTCAGTGTTAATACATGAAAAGGGGGAAAATCGTGTGTGCGTGTTATACGCTGATATAGGCTGCCACTGAGGGGGAGGAGGGGAAGACTGCTGCCGAAATAGAGCTGGATCTCCTGTGTACTCGGCTCTGTTAGCAGTCGCGCTCAGTACTGCCCCCTGGATGGCTCCTAGCATTGATGTCCCGGCGTTATGTCCATCATAGGATCCGGGCCAAGGGGCGTGACTGGGCGTGATGCCGAGCCGAGTACACAGGAGATCCGACTCTGTTTTCGGCAAGGCTGCAGTGAGGAGCAATGCTGCAGATAGTCACTGATCAGGCTGCAGATGGGCACAGATCAGGCTGCATCGATGCTCACTGACCATTATTTTGCTTTCAAGTTTTTTTCCTGAAACTTCCCTCTTAAATTGGGGTGCGTGTTATACACCCAAAAAAATACGGTATATAATATTATCCCTTTTTTTTTTTTTGTACAAAATGTACCTTTCATTTCTATTTTAAACTCCAGTGGGTTGTTTTACAAGACAAGCGTTCACATATACTTTAAGGTATCTCTTGCATTGGTGGCCTGCATTGTACATTCTGAATGAAAAAAAGTTTTACAATATTCTTGTCTCTCCCATGTTTTCTAGGTATAAAATAATATGGCGCAAGTTTTTAGGGGGCATTGAAGTGCAGGCTGAAGACGCCAGGCTTTTTCAAAAGGATTTCTAGCTGTTCTGAGGGTGGAAATATGGCTACATTAAGTCCAGATGGACTGGACTATAACTCATTTCCACTTATTGCTCTGAACTACACTACCAGGCATAAGTTGTCATTATATTTGAACCCTGATGCAGTGACAGCTTCCAACTGGACCATTCTTGCAGAAGAAATGGGTTATAACTATCTAGAGATAAAGAATTTTGTGAGATTTCCTGATCCAACCACCTCACTTCTGGATGACTGGCAGAAAAAACATTCAAACGCAACTGTTGGAGGACTACTGAACCTTCTGCAGAAGATTGAAAGGGATGATATTCTCACAGATGTCACTCCTTTAATAGGTATGTTGGCTTCATACCATGTTCACTAATTTTTCAGCTGAAAACACATTAAAGGGGAAGTAGGGCCGATTCTGCCCATGATTCCTAATCACCATAATATATTTTCGTTCAGCCCGCTGGATTGTTAAAGTTACAGGGTCATCATAATTGTTAAGCATCTAGCATCAGGAGGTCCGCAATAGCATGATATTTTTCCTCCTTAACAGGTCAAGTCCTATGCATTTTGACGTGGAGCTCCACTAGGGCTGGGGAAAAAATCTATTTGAATCTAGAATTGAGAGGTCAAATCGATTCAGATTTTCAGCAAATCGATTATTTATTTTTCACCAGGACCGGCGCTGACACCTGCGGGCAGGAGTTTTTAGACGAGGCCGCGGCTTCGGCCTAGTCCGCGAGGCCGGATGCCGCGGACTAGGCAGAAGCCGCGGCCCTGCCTACAAACTCCTGCCCGCAGCTCTTTAGGAACGGTGCGGTGTCCATAAAAAAAAAACTCTATTTGTATCGTGATTCGAGTTTCTTTTTTTTAAATCGCAGATTATTATTTTTTTAATTGCCCAGCTCTAAGCTCTACTACTGGTTACAAGACAATATGGGTGATAGACCAGCTAAGCCAGAATATTATTATTTTTTATGGAAATCTTGTTATTGTTTCCTTTTTATGTCCACTCTGCAATGGAGTCTTATTGTTTTATATTCTAGATAAAGATTGTCAGAAGTATTTAAGAAAGACCAAAGATTCAAGCAAGTCGCCACCGTTACAAGTTGAAACCGTGGATAGCAGTGAGGGAAAGTGCATCACCACACATGATGACCCTTCAGGTATACAGCTATGGCGGGGTGCTTTGTCATGAAAACCGTTTGATTCGAATGTATTACCACAGTAATAACCCACCCTTCACCACTGCCTTCAAAGCCTATTGTTAAAAAGGTGTATGCTTTTCGCCAAGGAACCTAACACAATATGGAAAAATGGTTCTGAGATGATATCTCTCCTTTCTGAGCAAGTTTCTAAAAACCTAGGGCACTGTGAGGAGAACAATGTAAAACCTCTTTTGTGCAGGCAGTAAGGGGTCAATAAAAACAGGCTATCTGCGTATTTAGTACTGTCCCGAACATGGTAGACAGAGGGGTTGGTACATCCCAACCATGGTAGACGGAGGGATTGGTACATATGCAACGGCAAATTTATCCTAGCTGGTCTATTTCAAAAGGTGGTACCAACTGTCAGACCTGGCATACTTGCCTATTGGAGGTTGATGGTACCGTCATGCAACCACCAGCCAAACACATGGCTCAATGTTGTGGCATGATGATACAAGATCCTCCTTGGGATTGGAAAAAAAAAAAAGGACAAAGACAGATAAACTCTTACATCATATTTAATTTTTATTTTTTTTATTTTTTTTAAGCTGTTTTAGTTTCCATAAAGTCCAACCTAGCCAGGACACAATTATAAAAAGGGAAAACTGTCAGGATCACACAGGATCCAATGTCAAGAAAGCAACAGATGCAAGTAAAAACACACGCACCATACTTGCCCTCACCCTCCCCAATGCATAAAAGGCATATAATATACGCTCGATGAAGGGCAACATGCAGGAATAAACTACATCCAAGGAAATGACATCAGATCTTTGTGCTGTAGGGGAATCCATCCACAATTTCCTGATCTCTTGGCATTTATTGGGGCAGGCTCTGCCAGTGTATATTATTTTTAAATCTGGGCAGCTCGGTGTTAATCAAGCACAAAACTACTTTTACATCTGTAAAGGGTCAGCCAGCCTATGCTAATATTCTAGTGTTTGGTAGATGCTGGAGAGTTAGGCCCCATGCACACGAGAAGCAAATGCAAACACATGTAAACTCAAGTTTTCAAAGGCAAAAAACGGCGTTTAAAACGCCTGTTTTTGCCGCGAATTTTGCAGCGTTTTGCCGCGTTTAGCTGCGTTTTACCGCGTTTGCGGCTATCAGCTTTTACAACAAAGACATTGCAGACCCTCCCAAAGCTTTGAAACGCAAAAACTTTTGCGTCTGAACCCAAAATTTTGCTTCTGAAAAAACGAGCCTAAACCCAACTGCTTTAAAACGCAAAAAAACTTGAATGTATGCATGGACACATAGGATAACATTAAATGTGTTCAGGGGCAGTTGAAAAAAATGCCCAAATGCCTCTGAACTCGAGTTTACCAGCGTCTCGTGTGCATGGGGCCTTTAACGTGGAACTGAACTCAAAGGTAAAGATTTGCTATATTAGAGAAAAAAATGTTGTGCCTAAGAAATCTGCCTTTATTTGAAAATCCTTAAAAAAAAAAAAAAAAAGGAAGTGCACTTCCTTGTATGTGAGTGTACCTAGGCACTCCTGTGCCAACAGCCTCATAACTGCAGTGTGAGATGTAAACTAATGCTGCCCTGCCTGACCGCTAATCTCAGGAGATTTGGGGTGATATCACTACTGGTACTGCTCATTGTTCTCCTTGCTCTGACAACCTGTCCCCACCAAGATAGCCAGCTCCGCAGAGAGAGAGAATGAACAACAAGGTGAAGTAAGCTAGTAATGGAGAAAAATCAGCTGCAGGAAGACTACGGGTAAAAACTGGTGACTAATCCTTTTCCATCCGCCTACGTTTTTTAAACATGGCTTCTGGAATTAGTGTCACTAAACCTACATCATAAAAAACAATCAATAAATGGTATATTACATGCTGTTCATACTCGCTCAATCACTATGAGATTTGTTTCCTGTATTCTGCATAACATCTGTCTGATCCTGCTCTCTATCTCCACCTTCTGTTCATGTCCCCAATTCAGTTAGGGATTTTTCAGCTGTGGTGGCAACTCTGCACATGCTCGGTTTTCAGTGAGTTTCTATGCTGATAATTTCCGCCCTATTACATCTGAGCAGCCTATGTGACTATAGAGTCACACATGTGGTCGTATACATAGTGGTAAATGACAGCCCACTCCTTCCCTCCTCCTCCATGCCCACTAACCCGCTAAACGCAATGGAGGTGGGATATTACGTGTAGATTGATGGAGGCTTCACCTCCCTCCTATTCTAAGACGCAGACTGGAGGGGATTAACGCAGCCTGTGGCTGACAGAAGTCTACTCACACTATGTTATTGCCAAAAAAATAATAAAGATTTGATTTCAAATCTTCCTGCATTGGGACACACATTATAACGTTATGACAATCTGGTGAAGGGAGTATGGTCGCAGGCTCTTTGCCTTTTTTCTTAATTTGGAATAAAGCTGGTGGATATAATCCTGTCTGTGTGTGATGGGTGCAGTGGCCGAGCAGAAGGCAAGGCTGAGTCTGTGATTTTATCAGGCTCAATATTTCTGAGCTGTACCGAGGATGGAATTTCTCTTATGGACATTGGTGCTAGCTGCCTCCTGCAACAAATGTATGTACCTGTTCCTGATGGTTACATGAATCTGTCTCAAGCACCAACATTTGTGGTGTGAGTGTACATGAAATTCTAAAAAATGCCAATGGCAATCTTTATGAATTCCATCAATGTTCTTTTTACTCTTTTTTTGGATGAAGGTGACAAAGACACTGCAATTTTGGCAACATCAACAGTTTTTTTTTCTGTACTTGCTGAAAACCGTCATAGAATGAAAGGTGAAAATGAATGCAGCCACCACATCTTAGAACTAAAAAGCTGAAATATAAATTACATTTTTGTTTTTGGGTTTAAGTATACTTGCACCTTTTGGTTCGGTTATGTAGCATTTTTATACACTGATTTTCCTCTTTTGCTATCCTGTTTTCAAGCTGCAGAGACCACTGTGCTTATGTTTTAATGTTCACCTGCAGGACATCTGCCCGAGCTGTTTGATGCATTCATCTGCTACTGTGCCCAGGATATAAGCTTCGTACAGGAAATGATCATTAAACTGGAGCAGACGGACCATAACCTGAAGTTGTGTGTGTTTGATAGAGACGTCCTCCCTGGCACATGCCTGTGGTCTATAACAAGTGAACTTATTGAAAACAGGTATGTAAATATAGGACTGCGAAGATCATTGTGACAATAGATGACGTATAAGGAGAGTATTTGCTTTCTTATAGCTATTACGCTTTATGCTTTTTACTTTTAAAGTGTATCTTTAAGCAAAACCCTTTTAGTCGTGGCTAGAGCATGGGAGTTGAAGCCTCTGTCAAGTTTTTATTACAGTTTTTGTCCCTATGGGAATTGCACCAGTCTATCTGTACTGGTGACCATTGTCACTAAGGAAAATCCAACATTGTAGAGCTGTCCACATAACAAGAGGTAAGGAGAAATCGAAAATCAAAGTTCTCAATCTCAAAGTGCGTCTGGAACGGGAGATTAATGGAAATTTCCACAATGGTACACAGACAGACATGAGGAAAAAACTTCCATGTTCTATACACTTAAAAAACAAAAAACCTGCAAATGTAGCTTTTTCTTTCATTTTAATGGAGCTAGGCTTTACATTTTTTCCAGGAAGCAATTAATTACAATTTTAGGATGGTTGGTTTGTAGACTGGTTCTGGTGTATGAGACAGACGAGTTAGTCTATTTTTAGTTCTTGTTACTTCTTGATGACCGGCGTCTTCTATTATCCCTTGAGGCCCTGCGTCAGTAAATATTTTGCCGCCTTTGTGTGAAACGTGTCTTTTCAGTCTTTCATTGCTGTCATTCCATTCGTCATGGTGGATTAGAGAAACTGATCTGGTATGTAATGGAACTAGAGAAGCAAATGTTCTAGACGCAATATATATGGGTTATATGGCTATATGGGTCCCTGGAATCTAGGTTCCCAGGTATTTCCTCAGTTATATTGGATAGTATCGGATGTTCTATAGTTTAGGCTGATGGACAATATAAGTATAATTTTTTTAAAATGTTTTAAATATAACTTTTAAATGATTTATTGCTTATGTTGCAGGTGTAGGAAGATGGTGGTGGTTATATCTGATGATTATCTAGACAGCAATGAGTGTGATTTCCAGACAAAATTTGCTCTCAGTCTTGGACCAGGTATGTGTTAAAAAAAATATGTAATAATGAGAAGGTGCAGGATCTCCCCTTTTCTGAGTAAATTCTTGTCTTAGCCCCTATTTATCTCCGCGCACCATTTCTTAATGACACCCCCCAGCCACCACTCAGTGCTGCCCCTTTTGGAGAATACAACGCCAAGTATCATTTTGTGATGCTAAGTAATTTGTATGGAATTTGGCAATGATAACAATAAAATAAGTAAAATAGGACCCTTCCCAGCAACAATAGATTTCCCCAGCAACAATTGTATTGTTCAGTTGTTTAGTCATGTCCAACTCTTTGACCTCATTGATCATGGCGCACCAGGCTTTTCTGTCCTCCACTGCCTCCCGGAGCTTGCAGTTTACAGTGCTCAGTTATGAATGGAAGAAGTCGGTGACTCTGTCCATTCAGAAAACATAGGAGCCGATAAATTACAGATTTACCGGGTCCTTCCTCCGCTCTCCATCCTGACAGATCTAGGACACGGAGGGGGACCGGAGGAGCACGGAGAAGGACACCGGGGGCAGTCAGGGGTGATCGCTGCTGGCAGTTACAAGCACCGATCTCCCTGTATACCTTTCAATAAAGCGGCTGAAAGCCGCAGGAGGAAAGGAGGAGAAGCAGCTGTCGGCTGCTTTTATTAAAAGGTATTCAGGGAGATCCCTGTTTGTAGCTGCCCACACCGATCATCCCTGACTGTCCAGGTATAGGGTCAAGAATCGGAGCATTTGCACAAGTACTCGTGCAAATGCTCGGTATCGGTGCAACCCTACTATCTATCCATCTTGTTTTCTGTCATCTTCTTTTTCGTCCTTGTTTCCTATCATCGGAGTATTTTCCAATGAGTCCTTTCTTCGCATTATTTGGCCAAAGTATTTGAGTTTCAGCTTCAAGATACATCTTTCCAGTGAATATTCAGGGTTGATTTCCTTCAGGATTGACTGGTTTGAACTTCTTGCTGTCCAAGGGACATTTTTCAACAGTCTTCTCCAACACCATAGTTCAAAAGCATCAATTCTTCGAAGTTCAGTCTTCCTTATGGTCCAGCTTTTACAGCCATAGGTTGCTACTGGGCATACCATAGCTTTGACTATACGACACTTTGACGGTAGGGTGATGTCTCTGCTTTTTATAATGTTGTCTAGCTTTGCCAGTGCTTTCCTCCAAAGAAGCAAGCGTCTCCGTCTGCCGTGATCTTGGAGCCTTGGCAGATAAAATCTGTCACTGTTTCCATTTTTTCTCCTTCTATTTGATAAGGAGTGATGGGACTGGTTGCTATACACTTAGTTTTCATAATGTTCAATTTCAGACCAGCTTTTGCGCTCTCCTCTTTCGCTTTCATCAAGAGACTCTTTAGTTCTTCACTCTCTGCCATTAGTGTGGTATCGTCTGCTATTCTCAGGTTGTTGATATGTCTCCCTGCGATTTTGATGCCGGCTTGTGATTCGTCGATCCTGGCATTTCGTGTGATGTACTCTGCATATAAGTTAAATAAGTAGGGTGACAACATACATCCTTGCCGCAGTCCTTTTCTCAATTTTAATCGGTCAATTGTTCCATGTCCAGCAACAATGAACCCCTGCAAAAACATACCACCCCAGCAACAATAGATCTTGAGTATCGACAACAGATCTCCCAGCAGCAAGCATCAATAGACCCCTCCCTCAATAGCACATCATTTCCAGCAACATTTGACCACTCCAGCAACAATAAACCTCCATGCAAAAATAGATCCCCAGCAGACAGCATCAACCAATCTTTCAGCACTCCTTGCCATTACATACAGTACATTCAGTACTGCGTTCCCGTTGGGTGGGAAAAAGCCCTGAATATATTCTATTTCTGTTTGTGGAAGCTGTTGGATGTGATATAGATTTTGTTGAACATGGTGAACATCCATGAATATTTCATTAATGACTTCAGCAAAATGCAATGGTGCTGGTAGATTGGTTTTGCTGGAAAATGTATCTTGTTTGTATTTTTTCCTTGTGCAGGTGCTCGAGAGAGAAGACTAATTCCAGTGAAGTACAAACCCATGAAGAGACAGTTTCCCAGCATCCTCCGGTTCATTACAGTGTGTGATTACACAAATCCTCATATTCAAGGATGGTTTTGGGACAGGCTCGCCAAGGCTCTAAAGAAATGAGCAGTAAAGTCTTGAGCCTTCTAATGCTTCTTTGGGCTCAACTGGGTGATCTCAGGGATCCTTTCATTCCTAGCTTTCCCTGCTTCCTCTTCTTATGAGGAGCTGCTTTATCAGGTCAAGTTCTTAAACACAGGTATATGTGTATATGCAGAGTGGTACAATTGCTGTGGTACTGCCATGAATGTTCTATATAACGCCATGGCCTTAGTTAACCACATACTTTAATGAGCAGTGGTGTGGCAAGCAATCAGAAGCCTATTTGGCAGTGAAATTGTGTTTCCTTTTTGGCTACTACTGGGAATTGTGTTCCTTTTTGCTATTGCAGTGTACTGCAAGGCCTAATGTTAGGTTTATCTGCTATATAATTTGCAGTTCCTATTGTAAATTGTCAAAGGAGGAATTTTTCACACAATTGCATGATAGTGTTAATATTTCAAGTGACCCTGTTGGTCATATTTAAAGCGGTAGTAAAATTGCATCCTTTAAAAAAAAAAAAAAAAAAAACCTGCAACACAATGGCATATTATGCATACTAGCACATTATGAAATACTTGCCTTAGAACGAAGCCATCCAGCTGCGCGCTGTCACTGCTGACAGGGCTTCCGTCTACACCCAGTCTTTGGGGTTCATGTGCTCCAGCCATCTGACTGGCCAAACCGTGATTATATCGCTCCTGCGCATGCATGGGAGTCACGGCCGTGACACGGAGCTCTGAAGGGACAGCACAGGTATCCTGTCCCCTCAGAGCGTGTGCGCTGGTGACATCACAGTGTGAATATCTCCTAAACGGTGCATGTTTAGAAGATATTCACTGTAACTACAGGTAAGTCTTATTATAGGAAATTTAGAAAAAAGTTTACTACCGCTTTAATGAGGCTTGTCAAATGCCCTGTGTGTGCATTGTTTTTCTATTTGAGGGAGGCTGTAGGCGGATCTGGATTCCAGATCATTTCTGTGATCCTGTGAAAGAAAATGCACCAACCCTCACCCCCTCCTAAGTATGCAATTTTTGGACAGGGGGGACAGTAAGCCCAAGATCAAAGGGTGCGTCACCACAAAGGTATTCATGGGGCAACATTGGTATCTGCTCATAGGCAAGGTGTATATTTCTCAGACAGATGTCTTTTTAAATTCTGGCTTATTTTGATGCTCAAGGGGCAATCCTGGATCTGTTGGTGCACCAGTGCTGGAAATTACATTTACTTGGCTTTATAACAACTCTTTGCAGCCACTTTCAACCTCTGGGTACTCCATATAAGCAAGTGTTGCCATACTAGTTGGCGGACAACTGTAAATTACTGCCATTGCAATACTCCAGAAAGCCTTCCCCATTTTTTTTAATGAAGCTGACAGATGAATACATGTGCCAAGATATGCTCAGACCTTAGATATCATGGTGGTCCTGCTGTTTAACAAACTCTGATTTGGGAATTCTTATGTTTTGGAATAATGCCTAATTTACTAATCTACATGCAATCCCCGTTCTTGAATAAAAAAATAACTATACACCTTTCTTAAGGTATGGCATGTTATTAACTATATGCTAGGAAATTTTTGACTTTTTATGTGTACGTTTTAGTACTACAATTCTGTCCTCATCCATTGCAAACTCCTTGTCGAATGCACCAGGACCAAACTTTTAATATAGCTAATAAATGCTAATTGTAATACACATCGTGCTTGCACCTCTATTAAATCGTATCCATATGTCCGCTAAATGCCACCATAAAAAAAACATTTATTGGTTAAAAATAAAATATTGGGTTCCGTCATACACTGGTGTGAGCTCTATGGATAGATTGCAGATGCATCGATGAATAAATAAAGCATATGTGCTTTAATCATGTACCGTTCTGGGACCCAATTTATTTTTTATTTTATTTTTTAACTGAAAGGCTGTCCCTTTCCAAACATTCAACCCCACTTTCTCCCACTTAACAGTTTTTCTCCTATTTTCCTCTCTCCCTTCTTCTCTTATATTCTCCTTCAATCATGTTTTGTTTTTCTATTCTGATTCCCTGTAAGTTCCTCCTGTACTCTCATTGTCTGTGTACTGCCTTCTTCTAAAATACCCTGAATTATCAAATCATAACAGAAGGGCTGCCTGACTTACAGAAACCTGACCCCATGCAAAAATACTGTTCTGATGTTTTTATCACAGGAATAACTTAGTTTCAATCATTAAGACCCCTTTCACACTGAAGGCATTTTGGCGCCAAAAATAGTGCCTTTAAAGCACCTGAAAAGCGCCTCTCAAGCCTCCCCAGTGTGAAAGCCCGAGTGCTTTCACACTGGGGCGGTGCTCTTGCAGGACGAGAAAGAAAAGTCTTGCAAGCAGCATCTTTGGGGCGGTGAGAGAGCGGTGTATTCATCACTCTACTCATTGAAATAAATGGGCAGCGCTGGCAAAGCTCCTCAGCAGCGCCCCAACATGGCGCTATTAACCCTTTCGTCAGCCGCTAGCGGGGGTTAAAAGCACCCCGATATCAGCAGGATAATGCCGTTATAACACGGTAAAGCACTGCTAAATCTAACAGCGCTTTACCGCTAACGCCCGCACCGTCCCAGTGTGAGAAGGGGTCTCTTTCCTATATCTTTTCTGTATATGTCAGAGTTCTTTTAGAGTCGCCTTATGCATTTTTTTGTGTGTGTTGAACGCCCAGTATGTTCTTGCTATTTTCTAGAATTGATTTGAGATTATATACATATTCAGAGGTGACTGTCTTGTTTTTTTATTTTTTTGCTCTTTTTCTGAATGTTAATGCATTTAAATTAAAATGCATGTCTTTTAGAGTTCTGTGGAAACCCCAAAGCCCATGGCACGCTATTGTACAAACAGACACTTTGGTTTCAAAGTCAGACGGCTGGTCAACCTTTTTTTGTTGACTTTACTTTTAATTATTCGAGGTGTCCATCCATGCTGTAAACCTAGGGGGAAGGTGGAAAGGGCTACTGCAGAATTTAGGTTAGGATACCTACATGGTTCTCTTTTTATATTGACTTTCAATTTATACACTATATTTACAACAGATTAGCTTTGAAATGTGCTATTTTATATTCAGCATTTATTTTATATTAAGATGTATTCGCACAAATCACTGAAAGACTAATTTCCCTGTTTAAAAGCACAAAAACATGTATTTTTTTAATTAGCTTGTTCTGTTTCAAATGGTTTACAGCAAAGCTTTTGGTAATAACAAAAAAAATGAAGTTGGGTAGTCTTAATGCTATAAAGTATGAAATAGAATTGGGTGTTTCAAGAAAGAGCAGACAAAGAACATCAGGTAAAAAAGAAAGGGGGAAAATTAGGAAGGTAGTGGAAGGGCATATTCCAGTACAAAATGAAAATTGATCATTCATGATAATCTGTGTACAGAGGCATCACTTATATTCTTGTATTGAGGAATGTCTTTATGTGTTCTGTGTAAACTATCTGAGCTTGTGGGACTTTTTTTTTTCTTTTATTCAACATTAATATACTGTTTTGTATTAAAAAAATAAAATGATTGTACTATATTATGGAAAGATCATTTTTTTGTTCACTTTCTTATATGTAACAAGCGAATGGGTTAAAAGAAAACGTGGTTGTTTTTTTTTTTTTGCAGTTTCTTACTTACCTAAGTGGCAAGCCGCCGCCTCTGCACTGAGAACCGAGCGATCGAACACCGTCAATGGTTCAGTTCTCCCAGGCAGAGAACTGCTGACTGTCAATCAGCAGCTCTTCGCTCTGCAACCCATCCCCCCCCCCCGTGCATGCTAACTGGAGCGCTGAGCTGGGACAGGGAGCAACCATCTCGGGCTCGCTGAGAGGCTGAGGCAGGTATCGGTCCAGGCACCTGGCGGATCCAGACTCTATTGTTGTGATGACGCAGTGCCTGGACTGATTCCTGTGACGTCAGCAGAAAACAGACCTCTGCTGAAAACGGGTCACAGGAGTGCAAAACAAATTGCACTTCTTTGACCCATAGGAGAGGCCCAGCCAAACAAGCCCAGGCTGGACTTCTTTTAATAAAGATTTTGATACTAATTTTGTTTGATTTGTTTCCTGAGGATATTACAGGAGAAATTCACCAGTAAACTTAAACTTACCGCAGGTAATGTACACTTTGTATATCATTTCAATGAAAGCCCAGAAAGTTACAGAACTCTTTCTTAAAGATGGTGTAGGGGGCGATGTTCTAATCCATGTATTTATAATTGGGGAAGGACCCGCTAGAAACCAAATGCAGACCGTTTTTTAGCTATTCAATTACTATATCTGTACTCAAATCATCTATCACAGGGATTCTCAACTAGGGTTCCTCCAAAGGTTGCCTGAGCAATGAGTAATTTCTGCTTCTCAGATAAGTTCCCATTCACGAACACATTGATCTTTTTAGAAATCTGTAAGGGGCTAATTCTTCCAAATGACCACCAGTGTAAGTAACATTCTTCCCACTGACCACCACACTAATGCACCAAGAGTTGTAGATAACGTAATTTCTAGCAGGGGTTCCCTGAGACAGCAAAGTTATTTCAAGGGTTCCTGTGTGTTGAAAAGGTTGAGAAAGGCTGATCTATCATTACAAAACATACTGGGCCAGATTCAGCTAGATCCGCGCAATATTTGCGTGGGCAAAGGGCAACGATTTTTGCTCTGCGCCCACGCAAATATTTTGATATGCCCGCGATTCACGGAGCAGTAGCTCCGTAAATTGCGCGGGCGATATGCTAAATAGCCCGGCGTAAGGGCGCCTAATGTAAATGATCCCGCCGGGGGCGGGAATCATTTAAATTAGGCGCGCTCCTGCGCCGAGCGAACAGCGCATGCTCCGTCGGGAAACTTTCCCGACGTGCATTGCGGCAAATGACGTCGCAAGGACGTCATTTGCTTCTAAGTGAACGTGAATGGCGTCCAGCGCCATTCACGAATAACTTACGTAAACGACGTGAAATTTAAATTTCACGAGCGGGAAGGGCGGCTATACTTTAGCATTGGCTGCCCCTGCTATAGCAGGAGCAACCTTGCGCTAAAGTCGCCGTACGGAAACTCAGTACCTTGCGTGCGCAGGGCCCGCGCAACTTTTGTGAATCGGTGGTAGTATGCAATTTGCATACTATACGCCGATCACAATGGCCGTGCCCCCTAGCGGCCAACGCAAGAATGCAGCCTGAGATATGAAGGCATAAGGAGGCTTATGTCTGTCATATCCTAGGCTGCAGTCCGCGTAGCGATGTTCCTGAATCAGGGGCATTTGCTATGCGGGAGCAAAACAGCTATTGCGCCGCGCAACCTATGGTTGCGCGGGCGCAATAACTTCCTGAATCTGGCCCACTGTATTCCAGTTTTAGGGTTACAGTGCTGAAGAAAATAAATAAATATATATGTTACAGTTGTTGTGCTCATAAGTTTACATACCCTGACAGAATTTATGATTTCATGGCCGTTTTTCAGAGAATATGAATGATGACACAAAAAAACTTTTCTCCCACTCATGATTAATGTTTTTGCTCAAGCCATTTATCATCAATCAACTGTGTTTAATATTTTTAAATCATAATTGCAACATAAACTACCCAAATGACCCTGATCAAAAGTTCTTAATACCGTGTATTGCCCCCTTTAACACCAATGACAGCTTGAAGTCTTTTGTGGTATTTGTGGATGAGGCTCTTTATCTTTATTTATTTTAAAGCTGCCCATTTCCCTTGGCAAAAAGCCTCCAGTTCCTGTAAATTCTTGGGCTGTCTTGGATGAACTGCATGTTTGAGATTTCCCCAGGGTGGCTCAATGATATTGAGGTCAGGAGACTGAGATAGCCACTCCAGAACCTTCATTTTACTCTGCTGTAGCCAATGGCAGGTCGACTTGGCCTTGTGTTTTGGTTTATTGTCATGTTGGAATGTCCAAGTACGTCCCAATGCGAAGCTTCCTGGCTGATGAATGCAAATGTTCCTCCAGCATTTATTGATAACATACTGCATTTATCTTGCCATCAATTTGCCATCACACATCCCACAACTTTAGCGATCCACCTTCGTGTTTCACAATAGGAATGGTGTACCTTTCTTCATAGGCCTTGTTGACTCCTCTCCAAATGAAGCGTTTTGATTTTTTTTTTGCCACAACCATAATTTCGATCTGATCACTCTAAATGATCTTTGTGCCAGAAGGTGTGAGGCTTGTCTCTGTGCTGTTTGGCGTATTGTCAGTGGGAGATACTTTGTGGCATTTGCGTAGTAATGGCTTTCTTCTGGCGATTCGACCATGTAGCCCAGTGTTTCTCAACTCCAGTCCTCAAGGCGCCCCAACAGGTCATGTTTTCAGGATTTCCTTTAGATGAAACTGCTGTGGTGATTACTAAGGCAGTGAAACTGATCAAATCACCTGTGCAAAATAATGGAAAGCCTGAAAACATAACCTGTTGGTGCGCCTTGAGGACTGGAGTTGAAAAACACTGATGTATCCCAGCTTTCTTCAAGTGCCTCCTTATTGTGCATCTTGAATCAGCCACACCACCTGTTTTCAGAGAGTTCTGTATTTCACCTGAAGTTATTTATGGGGTTTTCTTTGCATCCACAACAATTTTCCTGGAAGTTGTGGCTGAAATCTTAGGGGTAGATTCACGTAGATCCGCGTATCTTTGCGGCGGCGTAACGTATCCGTTTTACGTTACGCCTCCGCAACGTAAGTTGCGGCGGCATAGCGTAAATCTGCCTTCGAAAGCCCGCCTAATTCAAATGTGGGACAGGGGGCGTGCTTTATGTTAATGTTCTGTGACCCGACGTGAGTGACGTTTTTCGCGAACGGCGAATGCGCCGTCCGTGGAATTTCCCAGTGTGCATTGCTCCTAATTCGCCGCAAGGACGTCATTGGTTTCGACGTGAACGTAAATGACGTCCAGCCCCATTCACGGACGACTTACGCAAACGACGTAACTTTTTCAAATTTCGACGCGGGAACGACGGCCCTAGCGGCCAGCGTAAATATGCAGTTACGATCCGACGGCATAAGAGACTTACGCCTGTCGGATCTAAGGGAAATCTATGCGTAACTGATTCTATGAATCAGGCACATAGATACGACGGCACAACTCAGAGATACGACGGCGTATCTGGAGATACGCCGTGGTATCTCCACTGAGAATCTGGCCCTTGGTTGTCTACCTGACCGTCATTTGGTTTCAACAGAACCCCTCATTTTCCACTTCTAGAGTTTAAACACTGCTGATTGGCATTAACCATTCCTTGGATATATTTTTATATCCCTTTTTTTGCTTTATACAGTTAAAATACCTTTTTCCTGCAGATCCTTTTGACCGTTTTTTTTCTTTCCCAATAACTCAGAATCCAGAAATGTCAGTGCAGCACTGTACATCATTTGGCCTGAGGTACAGGGGCACAGGACCCGAGCAGAGCCGAAAATAGGCCTGCAGTACCTCATTAGGCCTGAGGTACGGGGGCGCAGGAACTGAACATTGGCCTGCAGTACCTCATTTGGCCCGAGGTACGGGGGCGCAGGACCCAAGCCGAAGTGTCCTCGGGCATTTTTGGACATTTTCGGCACTCTCTGGCCGCATTCGGTATTGCATCCCACTAAAGTCAATCCGGAACTAATTATTTTCGTTTCCATTGACTTTAATGAGAAAACTCGCTTTGATATGCAAGTACTTTGGATTACGAGCATACTGGAACGGATTATGCTCTTATTCGGAGGTTCAACTGTGTGTGTGTGTGTGTGTGTGTGTGTGTACACACACACACACACACATACACACACTACAAGCAAACAGATCACAGGTGAGGATGGTTATCTTTTTAATAGCCATTCAAGCCCCTTTATGTCAACTTGTATGCATGTTATCCAGCAAAAATCACAAGGGTAAGTAAACTTTTGATCAGGGTCATTTGGGTCGTTTCTGTTGTGATTTTATGATTTTTAAAAAGGATAAACACAGTTGATTATTAATAAATGGCTTCAGCCAAACACTAACCATGAGTGAAAGAAATGTTTTTGTGTCATCATTCATATGCTCTGAAAAATAGCCAAGAAATTATAAATGCTACCAGGGTATGTAAACTTATGAGCACAACAACTGTGTGTGTGTGTGTGTGTGTATGTGTATGTGTATGTGTGTGTGTGTGTGTATGTATATATATATATATATATATATATATATATATATATATATATATATATATATATATATATATATATATATATATATATATATAGTTTAGGCGCTTCTAAACGTTCAATCCACCGTGTTTCTTTCAGCAGGATGCACTTGTCCCAATTCCCGACTTGCGGTCTTGAGGTATAAAACTTATGAGCACAACAACTGTGTGTGTGTGTATATATATATATATATATATATATATATATATATATATATATATATATATATATATATATATATATATATATATATTATAAAAAAAATCTTCTGTACTGTAACCCTAAAAATGGAATCCAGTATGTTTTGTAATGATAGATCAGCCTTTCTTATGAGTAAACTTATGAGCACAACTGTGTGTGTGCGTGTGTATATGTATATGTATATGTGTATATATATATATATATATATATATATATATATATATAAAAATAAATGACACATGGAAGGGGGGGGGGGGATATTCCCAGCAGATTTTATAAATTTGCCCACAGAAATTAAGGGTCTATTATTTTTTTATCATAGGTGTATTTTAAATGATAGAGACAGAATATCAACCAAAAATGTTATAAATTGATTTGCAGTTCAGTGAGTAAAATAAATAAGTATTTGATCCCCAAGCAAAACATGACTTAGTACTTGGTGGAGAAACTCTTGTTGGCAAGCACAGAGGGATTTTGGTCCACTCTTTTACTTCTCTAAGTCCTTAAGGTTTCTGGCTGTCACTTGGCAACTTAAAGTTTCAGCTCCCTCCATAGATTTTCTATAAGATCAGGTCTGGAGACTGGCTAGACCACTTAATGTGCTTCTTTTTGAGCAACTCCTTTGTTGCCTAGGCGTGGTATCTTTTGGGTCATTGTCATGCTGAAAAACCCATTCTTGACCCATCTTCAGTGTTCTGGTTGAGGGAAGAATGTTCTCATCCAAGATTTTACAATATATGGCCCCATCCATTGGCTCCTTAATCCAGCATACTCAGTCTGTACCTTTAGCCGATAAACCCCCCCAAAGCATAATGTTTCCATCTCGGTGCTTTACTGTAGGGATGGTGTGCTTGGGGTCATAGTCAGCATTTTTCTTCCTCCAAACACAGTGAGTCCCCCTCTTTAGGGAGGCATGTGTACAGTCATGCCAATGAACATCTAAATGATTCAGAAAAGGATTGGAAGAAATTGCTGTGGTCAGATGAGACCAAAACTGAGCTCTTTGGCATAAACTTGGCTCGCAGTGTTTGGAGGAAGAAAAATGCTGACTATGACCCTAAGATCTCCATCCCTACAGTCAAGCAAGGAGATGGAAACATGATGCTTTGAGGCTTTTTCTCTTCTAAAAGTACAGGCTGACTTTGCTGTTTTGAGGGGGCCACGTATTGTAAAATCTTGGATGAGAACCTGTTTCCCCAGAAAATGGGTTGTGGATGGGTCTTCCAGCATGACAATGACCCAAAACATACCGCCAAGGCAACAAAGGAGTGGCTCATGAAGAAGCACATTAAGGTTATAGAGTGGCCTAGTTAGTCTCCAGACCTTAATTCTATAGAAAATTTATGGAGGAAACAAACTTTGCGTTGCCAAGAGACAGCCAAGAAACCGTAAAGGATTTAGAGATGATCTGTAAAGAAGAGTGGACCAAAATTCCTCCTGAGATGTGTGTAAACCTGGTCACCAACTACAAAAAATGTCTTGCCTCTCCGCTTGCCAACAAGGGTTTTTCCACCAAGTACTAAGTCCATGTTTTGCTTGGGGATCAGTGGCACCCTGTTCATACAGGACACAGCCCCCTAATCTACATGCAGGGCATTGGAAGCACATGATTAGAGCTGGAAGGAAGCGCTGCCCGTGACCTAGATGGGATAAGTACGGGGCTCGTGAGTGACTGAGCAACCGGGGAGGGGGTCGGAGTGTCACGGGTGATGGCGACCTGGGGGGATGGTAGATTGTACGCCACCCCCCCAAAAAAATATACCACCTACCGCCACTGTTGGGGATTAAATACTTTAATTTACTCACTGAAATGCAACTTAATTTAAAGCATTTGTTTTATGTGTTTTTTCTGGATTTTTGCTTGATATATCATTTAACCACTTAAGACCCGGACCAAAATGCAGGTAAAAGACCAGGCCCTTTTTGCAATTTGGCACTGCGTCGCTTTAACTGACAATTGCACGGTCGTGCGACGTGGCTCCCAAACAAAATTGGCATCCTTTTTTTCTCACAAATAGAGCTTTCTTTTGGTGGTATTTGATCACCTCTGCGGTTTTTATTTTTTGCGCTATAAACAAAAATAGAGTGACAATTTTGCTATAATAAATTTCCCCCAAAAACATATAAACAATAATTTTTTTCTCAGTTTAGGCCAATACGTATTCTTCTACCTATTTTTGGTAAAAAAAAATCGCAATAAGCGTTTATCGATTGGCTTGCGCAAAATTTATAGCGTTTACAAAATAGAGGATAGTTTTATGGCATTTTTATTAATTTTTTTTTTTTTTTTACTACTAATGGCGGCGATCAGTAATTTTTTTTCGTGACCGACATTATGGCGGACACTTCGGACAATTTTGACACATTTTTGGGACCATTGTCATTTTCACAGCAAAAAATGCATTTAAAATGCATTGTTTACTATGAAAATGACAATTGCAGTTTAATCACAAGGGGGCGCTGAAGGGGTTAAGTGTGACCTCATGTGTGTTTACAACTGTAGGGGGGTGTGGCTGTAGGTCTGACATCATTGATTGTGCGTCCCTATATTAGGGAACACACAATCGATGACAGCGCCACAGTGAAGAACGGGGAAGCCGTGTTTACACACGGCTCTCCCCGTTCTTCAGCTCCGGGGACAGATCGCGGGACTCTAGCGGCGATCGTGTCTGTGAGTCCCGCGGCCACGGAGCTTCGGACCGGGTCGCGACCCACCGCTGGGCTTTATACAGTCACGTACAGGTACGTGATTGTGCCCAGCGGTGCCATTCTGCCGACGTATAACGTCGTTAGGCGGTTCTTAAGTGGTTACAATTCACCTATGATAAAAATTATAGGCCCTTAATTTCTTTGTAAGTGGCCAAACCTACAAAATTTGCAGGGGATAAAATAATTATTTTTCTCACTGTGTACAGTATCTCACAAAGCGAGTACACCCTTCACAGGAATGTTCAGCAAACACAGTAGATTGCTTCATAGGTGTATTCAGCATTTTAATCATGCTTCACAAATCAATGCCATTCAGCTTTCTGGCTTATAAAGAAAAAGATTGATTACTGTTGCCCTTGGATGGTAATCAACATCCTTAAAGCGGGGGTTCACCCTATCGACGGGAAAAAAAAATATTTTTTTTTCTTTTACCTTTAAATCAGGCATTGTAGCGCGAGCTACAGTATGCCTGTCCCGAATTTTTTCCCCCCATACTCACCTTGTAGTCGTCCATCGAAGATACCGGGGAATGGGCGTGCCTCTGGAGACGGAGGATGATTGACGGCCGGCTCTGGCGCGTCACGCTTCTCCGGAAATAGCCGAAATAGGCTTGGTCTTCACGACGCGTGCGCATAGCCTGTGCGCAGGCGCCGTGAAGAGCCGAGACCTACTCCGGCTGTCTTCGGGGAGAGTGACGTGCCAGGGCCGGCCGTCAATCATCCTCCCTCTCCATAGGCACGCCCATTCCCCGCGGGAGCCGGAATCTACGATGGACGACTACGAGGTGAGTACGGGGTTAAAAAAATCGGGACAGGCATACTGTAGCTCGCGCTACAATACCTGTCTCGATGGTAAAATCAAGTACGAGAGGGTGAACTACCGCTTTAATAGACTAATATGCCACGCCCTAGTATTATGTAAATAGAAAACAATTCAGGAGGAATTGAAGGAAAAATGGACTTTGTAGGCACCTTTAAGTAAAAGTAAATTTTATGTTTCACAAAGAAATAACATCTAAATACATAAAAATAGAGAAGGAAAAAATGTTAATAAAAACAATACAATACAATATTGGGAACACCCAGTGCTACCTTCTAACAGGAGCTACTCAATAATAATGTAATTGGCTATAGAGATGTCTATATAGTAACTGCCTATATTAAGTATAAATATCTCGTCGATGGGAGGTCCACCGGATCCACAATGAAAGACTTGTGCTCTACATGTTTTGCGATATTTGATCGCTTCATCAGGAGCCTCTAAATTGTATAGAAAGAGAAACAGTTTCAATTAAATTGTCAGATATAATGGCGTTTGTTTGGTTTTAAACAAAGTCAAACCATAAACATTATAATGTGAAACGCTCACCAAAGTTTTTTGATGCTGCTTTAAACAAGTTTATAGATGTGCCCACCCTGTATGGTGCAGTGCTAGTTGACTGATGTGGTACACCCCTAAAGGAAGGTGGGGTGAAGACCCGGATGATGGATCAATTGGACCCACAAAAGTTGCAGCGAGGCAAAATGTGGGAATGCGCCAGGTAACTTAAAAATAAATTTGTAATAAATTGTAACTATGAAATTATTGAAAATTGCCTATTGCTAGAGCAATAATGTGACTTTATATGTTAAGACATCGGACAGGAGACCTTTGCAGGTACATACATGAGTATCAAAAATAAAGCTAATATGTTGGTAGGAGGGTCCTAGACAGGACGTGAGGTAATCGACATAACGAGGGGTACTTTCTAGATTTAGATAAATAGTAAAATTAATATAAACAATTGTAGTAATGAAGGATATATATGTACAGTACATGTACATAGTGAATACTGAAATAGGCACCAATCATATCATTGAATGCCTATTATATAGGCCAGAGACATGCACGGCCCATGTGGGGGTGTTAAACTAAGGTTGAATTGAAGACTGTAAATACATATGAATGGGTCCTAGTTTGATATAAAAATGGAAAAAATAAGATAGTAAGAATATTTACCTTTGGCGAGTATGCCAAATCTGGGGTTAAAGATACATTTTTTTGCGTAATATATGTACTTTTGTAGTTAAAATACCCCCAAAATGAAAAAAAAAGACAGGAAAAAGGACTCATACTCGCAACTTGTTGAAAAGGGGATGAATCTATAAGGCAAAAGTACAGTCCCCAGAACGGCTAATCAAGATAAGGAAAAATCCGCTGTAACCACCTCTCAGGGATCTGATGAAATACAAAGATAAATTTGCCATAATTGATAATAGACCATAACAAAGAAAAGTCAAGCTTGAAAACAGAGTCCGGGTTGGACTATTAGAAATGAGTAACCCACCTCCAAATGTCGAACGCCTACAGAAACATCGCACAGGACCGACAAGGTCAGCGGGGTGAAGAGTATGGCTCCACTCCCCAACAGCATCTGAGGAGTAGTGTCAAAACCCCGCTTATATACGCATTCCGCTCGGGTATACGTCGGAAACGTCCGCTCGTAATCACGTCGTAGACGACCAACGCAACGCGAGCCGGCCAAAGAGACGTACTGCGCACATGCGCTCGCACCGACGGTGCGGGCGTTGAAGCGAGCGTACTATAAGAGGCTACCTGTATTTGGGTGTCTCTCATTTTGCCACTGGAAATGACAGAAACACCAGCCAGCTCCCTGTATTGAGAGTAGCTGGCTTGTCTCAACCGATGGCTTGAGTGGCCACACATTAGACCCGCTGTCAGAGTCCATGATCCAAGATGGGGAACAAAACCGTTCAGAAAAATCAGTCACCATGCACAGCAACGGGGTGGGCAGTCAAGAAACACGAAAATTGTAACAAAAACACATGCTTTTGCATGTAAATACAAAATTGCATAAAAACAATTAGGTAATAAATCATATCATGCTGGGAAGGTGGCAGGGTGCCTAAGAATTGGCAACCCATGACAAACTTCTAGCATGCAGTGTATATAGAATATAATTGTCACAAAAATAACTAATGTATACAAGAACAAATTCATTCAACGACTTTTTTAGAAATTTTTAAAGCTATGAAGTTACTGGGTCTTCAAAAACTTTCTAGAGAATGTACTTGGGCAGGGATGGAAAACAGTAGACAAATAAATGCAAGGCATGTGGTATCCAACTTTATATCGTACTAGTGCGTTATTAATATGGGATTGCATAATATAGGATCCCATGTGGGACCAGAAATGGACAATCTGGTCCAATTATAATAAGGGCCTATATGTTAGTACCTCGTTGATACCTGGTGGTTTAGTCGCTTCTAAACGTTCAATTCACCATGTTTCTTTCTGCAGGATGCGTTTGTCCCAATTCCCGCCTTGCGGTCTTGAGGTATAACCTCTAAGGCTGCGTACACACGGTCGGTCCAAACCGATGAAAACTGACTGAAGTTCAGTTTCATCGGTTCAAACCGACCGTGTGTACAGCCCATCGGTCTTTTGTCCTTCGGACAAAAGTTAGAGAACTTGCTTTAAAATCGAACCGATGGACCGCTGACCGATAGATCCAAACCGATGGTTAGTACACAAAAGCATCGGTTCAAAACCCGCGCATGCTCAGAATCAAGTCGACGCATGCTTGGAAGCATTGAACTTCGTTTTTTCCAGCACGTTGTTGTGTTTTACGTCACCACGTTTTGACCCGGTCGGTTTTTGGAACGATGGTGTGTACGCACATCAGGCCACTTCAGCGGTGAACCGATGAAAACGGTCCGTCGGACCATTCTCATCGGTTTGGAACGACCGTGTGTACGCGGCATAAGATAGTAAACTTCACTGCAGAGGTATCAAATTTATGATAGAGTCCTAAGTGGTGACTCACCGGGGTTAGCATCTTGGCGTACTGAGAGTAGTATAGATGATCATAGATGCGTTTCTGGCTTATAAACGCAGCACTCCTGCTCGGGCTTAATGCTTTTGGCCTTGGTCTGTCTCCCGCAGACAGGACACTCTGCAATAGGGAGAAAAAACTGCGCTGGTCAAAAACGTACTAAATTTATATGCGTCAAGGCAGCAGAAGAAATGTGATAAGCATATAAAGTCCAATATAAAAGTAAACTGCGCCAAGTAGGAAACCAGATATCAGGCTTGTAAAAAGCAATGATAATAGATAATATGAATAAAAGCACATTCAGTCCAATAAAAAGTTTGTAGTAGCACCACCATGTGTCAGCAAAACTTCAGTGTGAACACACCACCACCAAACTGAAAGCCGCTTACCAGAACCACCCAAACATTAGGCATGTAGACAGATTCTATTCAATGGGCTCCACATCAGATTAGCATCAGACTGGGGAGGGATCCAGGGAGCAGATCTCAAATTGCACCACATTGATGATTGAACATATCCTCGGTATATAAATAAAAACGGACCATAGCGTGATACCGTACGAAATATTTAATAAAAACGCATAAGACATGTACTTACAAACATCTCATGATTAAAAGCGTGTATGTATGCCGGATCCCCATTGAGAACGTCTGTTAATGACGAAACGTTGTCTGGGAAGGCGCACACTGACGTCACCACGTTCCATCTAAAGGAGGAAGGGCTCCTATTGCCGGCCGGCATACATACACGCTTTTAATCATGAGATGTTTGTAAGTACATGTCTTATGCATTTTTATTAAATATTTCGTACGGTATCACGCTATGGTCCGTTTTTATTTATGGGCCTCCTGTCTGCCTGGGTGGAGCCGTCTCCAACTAGGAGCCCTGAGCTCTAACCCTGGGTCTAACCCTGGGTCTAATATGAACCAAGCTCACACCTGTACAATCTGCATGCCTGCCTCTCCAATAATCTAAAACTACTAATAAACACAGCGACACAGGGTCGCCTTTCTACTTTCTATCTATATCTATATATACACACAGGTGCATCTCATAAAATTAGAATATTATCAAAAAGTTAATTTATTTTAGTAATTCAATTAAAAAAAATGGAACTCATATTTTATATAGATGCGTTACACACACACACACACACACACACACACACACAGTGATATCTTTCAAGCATTTCTTTCTTTTAATTTTGATGATTATGGCTTACAGCTAGTGAAAACCCAAAATTCAGTATCTCAGAAAATTTGAATAATTACATAAGACTAATTTTTAATACAGAAATGTTGGCTTACTCAAAAGTATGTCCATGTACAGTTAAGTATGCACTCAAAACTTGGTCGAGCCTACTGCATCAATGCGGCGTGGCATGGAGGCAATCAGCCTGTGGCACTGCTGAGGTGTTATTGAAACCCAGGTTGCTTTGATAGTGGCTTTTAGCTCATCTGCATTGTTGGGTCTGGTGTCTCTCATATTCCTTTTGACAATACCCCACAGATTTTCTATGGGGTTTAGGTCAGGCGAGTTTTCTGGCTAATCAAGCACAGTTATACCATGATCATTAAACCAAGTATTGGTACTTTTGGCAATGTGGGCAGGTACCAAGTCTGGCTGGAAAATCAAATTAGCATCTCCATAAAGCTGGCCTGCAGAGGGAAGCATCTCTAGAATTTCCTGGTAGAAGGCTGCGCTGACTTTGGACTTGATAAAACTCAGTGGACCAACGCCAGCAGTAGACATGGCTCCCCAAATCATCACTGACTGTGGAAACTTCACACGGGACCTCATGCAACTTTGATTCTTTGTCTCTTCACTCTCACCGGACTCCAGGACCTTAATCACCAAATGAATGCTAAATTTTCCATAGTCACTGATGATTTGGGGAGCCATGGTATCTGCTGGTGTTGGTCCACTGTGTTTTATCAATATGAAATATATATAAATATATATAATTCATAAACTCATATCACAAAAGTGAGTACACTCCTCACATTTTTGTAAATATTTTTTTTTTTTTTTTTTTTTATATGACAACACTGAAGAAATTTCACTTTGCTATAATGTAGTGTAGTGAATGTACAGTTTGTATAACAGTGTAGATTTGCTGTGCCCTCAAAATAACTCAACACACAGCCATTAAAGCGGGAGTTCACCCATTTATTAATTTTTTTTTTTTCTTCCCCTAGATTCCTGCTCGTTCGGTCTAGGGGAATCGGCTATTTGTATTAAAATATGAGCAGTACTTACCCGTTTTCGAGCTGCATCTTCTTCCGTCGCTTCCGGGTATGGGTCTTCGGGAGCGGGCGTTCCTTCTTGATTGACAGGCTTCCGAGAGGCTTCCGACGGTCGCATCCATCGCGTCACTCGTAGCCGAAAGAAGCCGAACGTCGGTGCGGCTCTATACTGCGCCTGCGCACCGACGTTCGGCTTCTTTCGGAAAATTGTGACGCGATGGATGCGACCATCGGAAGCCTCTCGGAAGACTGTCAATCAAGAAGGAACGCCCATTCCCGCAGCCCATACCCGGAAGCGACGGAGAGGATGCATCTCGTAAACGGGTAAGTACTGCACATATTTTAAAACAAATAGCCGATTCCCCTAGAGAAAACGAGCAGGAATCTAAGGGGAAAAAGTGCCCTCTAAGGGTGAACCCCCGCTTTAATGTCTAAAACGCTGGCAACAAAAGTGAGTACACCCCTAAATGCAAATGTCCAAATTGGGCCCTATTAGCCATTTTCCCTCCCCAGTGTCATGTGACTCATTAGTGTTACAAGGTCTCAGGTCTGAATGGAAAGCAGGTGTGTTAAATTTGGTGTTATAGCTCTCACTCTTTCATACTGGTCACTGGAAGTTCATCATGGCACCTAATGGCAAAGAACTGAAAAAAAGAATTGTCGCTTTACATAAAGATGGGCTAGACTATAAAAAGATTGCCAAGACCCTGAAACTGAGCTGAAGCACAGTGGCCAAGACCGTACAGCGGTTTTACAGAACAGGTTTCCCCATGGCTGACCAAAGAAGTTGAGTGCACATGCTCAGCATCACCTCCAAGATGACCACTGCCTTGCTAAAGAAGCTGAGGGTAAAGGTAAAGACTGGCCAAGAATGCCTCCAGACCTAAACCCTATTGAGCATCTGTGGGCCATCCTCAAACGGAAGGTGGAGGAGCGCAAGGTCTCTAACATCCACCAGCTCCGTGACGTCGTTATGGAGGAGTGGAAGAGGACTCCAGTGGCAATCTGTGATGCTGTGGTGAACTCCATGCCCAAGAGGGTTAAGGCAGTGGTGTAAAATAATGGTGGCCACACAAATATTGACACTTGGCCCAATTTAGACATTTTCACTTAGGGATGTACTCACTTTTGTTGCCAGCAGTTTAGACATTAATGGCTGTGTGTTGAGTTATTTTGAGGGGATGGCAAATATACACTGTTATACAAGCAGAACACTTTACAGTTCTACACTACTGTAGCAAAGTGTAATTTATTCAGTGTTGTCACATAAAAAGATATAATCAAATATGGGTGTACTCACTTTTGTGAGATACTGTATTATAAAATATTTACAAAAATGTGAGGGGTGTACTCACTTTTGTGAGAAACTGAAATATCACATGTACTTAAATATTCAAACCCTTTTTCTCAGTACTTTGTTGAGGCGCCTTTGGTAGCAATTACAGCCTTGAGTCTTTATGGGTATGACAAGCTTTGCACACCTGGATTGGGGGATTGTCTGCCATTCTTCTTTGCAAATCCTCTTAAGCTCAGTCAGATTTGATGGGGTCTGTCAGTGGACAGCCATTTTCAGGCCTCTCCGGTGATGTCCAATAGGGTTCAAGTCAGGACTCCTGACTGCTGGGCTACTCCTATGACATTCACAGAGTTGTCCCTAAGCCATTCCTGTGTTGTCCGGCTCCATCTGAGGCTCCCCAAACCTTGACCAGTCTCCAGGTCCCTGCTGCTGAAAAACACCTCCATAGCAGGTTGCTGCCACCACCATGCTTCACTATTGGGGTGGTATTGTGCAGATGATGAGCGGTGCCTGGTTTTCTTCAGACAATGTTTAGAACTGAGGCCAAACAGTTTAATCTTGGTTTCATCAGACCAGAGAATCTTGTTCCTCATAGTCTGAGAGTTATTTTGCTCCCAGTGGGCTGTCCTTTATTTTGTACCGAGGAGAGGCTTTCATCTAGCCACTCTGCCATAAAGCCCCGATCGGTGGAGAGCTGTAGTGATGTCCTTCTGGAAGTTTGTTCAACAAAGTTTGACTAAAAAAAAAATTACAGCTTTTTGTTAAAGCCCATCATTCTACTGTTTTCAGAAAAAGAAATGAGGCCTTTAGAGCAGGGGTCTCAAACTCAAATTACCTGAGGGCCACAAGACAAGTTTTCATATGCCATGGGGGGCCGCATGCAAACTTTCAAACTTCAAAAACAACAGTACTGGTGTCAGCGAACACATTATTAACCCCCAGCACTGGTGTCAGCGAGCGCATTATTACCACCAGCACTGGTGTCAGCGAGCGCATTATTACCACCAGCACTGGTGTAAGTCAAGGTTTGACAAATTTGCTTGGAATCTAGGAGCCAGCTAAAAAAGTTAGGAGCCAGAAAACGCACCCGTCCCGACGAGCTTGCGCGCAGAAGCGAACACATACGTGAGCAGCGCCCGCATATGTAAACGGTGTTCAAACCACACATGTGAGGTATCGCCGCGATTGGTAGAGTGAGAGCAATAATTCTAGCTCCTCTGTAACTTAAAACATGCAACCTGTAGATTTTTTTAAACGTCGCCTATGAAGATTTTAAAGGGTAAAAAAGTTTGTCGGCATTCCACAAGCGGACACAATTTTGAAGCGTGACATGTTGGGTATGAATTTACTCGGCGTAACATTATCTTTCATAATATTAAAAAAAATGGGGATAACTTTACTGTTGTCTTATTTTTTTATTAAAAAAAGTGTAATTTTTTCCCAAAAAAGTGCGCTTGTAAGACCGCTGCGCAAATACGACGTAACAGAAAGTATTGCAACGATCGCCATTTTATTCTCTAGGGTGTTAGGATAAAAAATATATATAATGTTTGGGGGTTCTAATTAGAGGGAAGAAGATGACAGTGAAAATAGTGTAAAATGACATTAGAATTGCTGTTTAACTTGTAATGCTTAACTTGTAATACCAACGGCCACCACCAGATGGCGCCAGCTCACATCTGGTGGTAATAACTTGTAATACCAACGGCTCACCACCAGATGGCGCCAGCAAAAAAAAAAAAAAAAATAAATTTTATTTTATTTTTTGCTCCCCTCACTTCCACCCTGCCTGGGGGCCATTTATAACTGGTCCGCTGGCCGCAAATGGCCCGCGGGCCGGTACTTTGAGACCACTGCTTTAGAGAAAAGAACACAGTCCCTACAATTAAGCATGGTGGAGGTTCACTGATGTTTTAGGGTTGCTTTGCTGCTTCAGCCACTGGATGTCTTGACTGTGTACATGGCATTATGAAATTTAAAGACTATCAAAGAATTCTGGAGTGCAATGTAGGGCCCAGGGTCAGAAAGTTGGGTTTCCGTCAGAGGTCATGGGTCTTACAGCAAGACAATGACCCAAAGCACACATCAAAAGGCAACCAAAATGATAAGAGAAAGCGTGGGAGGGTACTGAACTGGCCAGCAATGAGACCAGATCTAAACCCCATAGAGCACCTGTGGAGAAATCTCAAAACAGCAGTTGGGAAAAGTAACCCTTCCAATCTGAGAGACCTGGAGCAGTTGACTAAAGAAGAGAGGTCCAAAATTCCAGTAGAGAGGTGTAAGAAACCCATTGATGGTTACAGGAAGCGATTAATTTGAGTAATTTTTTTCTAAGGGGTGTGCTACCAAATATTAAATTGAGGGTGCCAATAATTTTGTAGTTTTGTGTGGAATATGTCAGATTTGGCGTTTGTTTCTCCACTTTTTTTTTTGTCTTACCAAAACGAACAAAATAAATAAACACGATAATGCCTAAACATTTGTAATTGCAACAATTATTTTTATCTGACAGAAATGAAGGGGTGCCAATATTTTTCGCCATGACTGTGTATGTATGTATTATAGCAAATATAGACCCTTAATTACTTTGTAAGTGGGAAAACGTACAAGATCTGCAGGAGATCAAATAATTATTTTCCCCACTGTATATATACTGTATAATATATATTTTCACACACGCACCCTAATCCCTATCACCTGTGCCCCCTCCCTTCCATTATGGTTATAGCATGTGCATACCCCCCAGCAAAACAGATATATACAGTGGGGATCAAAAGTTTGGGCACCCCAGGTAAAAACTTGTATCAATGTGCATAACGAAGCCAAGGAAAGATGGAAAAATCTCCAAAAGGCATCAAATTACAGATTAGACATTATTATAATATGTCAAAAAAAGTTAGATTTTATTTCCATCATTTACACTTTCAAAATTACAGAAAACAAAAAATTGGCGTCTGCAAAAGTTTGGGCACCCTGCAGAATTTATAGCATGCACTGCCCCCTTTGCAAAGCTGAGACCTGCCAGTGTCATGGATTGTTTTCAATCATCGTCTGGGAAGACCAGGTGATGTCAATCTCAAAGGTTTTAAATGCCCAGACTCATCTGACCTTGCCCCAACAATCATCACCATGGGTTCTTCTAAGCAGTTGTCTAGAAAATTGAAACTGAAAATAGTTGACGCTCACAACGCTGGAGAAGGCTATAAGAAGATAGCAAAGCATTTTCAGATGTCAATATCCTCTGTTCAGAATGTAATTAAGAAATGGCAGTCATCAGGAACAGTGGAAGTTAAAGCAAGATCTGGAAGACCAAGAAAAATATCAGACAGAACAGCTCGCAGGATTGTGAGTAAAGCTATTTAAAACCCAAGTTTGACTGCACGATCCCTCCAGAAAGATCTGGCAGACACTGGAGTTGTGGTACACTATTCCACTATAAAGAGATACTTGTACAAATATGGTCTTAATGGAAGAGTCATCAGAAGAAAACCTCTTCTACATCCTCACCACAAAAATCAGCGTTTGAACTTTGCAATTGAACATATAGACAAGCCTGATGCATTTTGGAAACAAGTTCTGTTGACCGCTGAGGTTAAAATATAACTTTTTGGCCGGAATGAGCAAAGGTACGTTTGGAGAAGAAAGGGCACAGAATTTAATGAAAAGAACCTCTGTCCAACTGTTAAGCATGGGGGTGGATCAATCATGCTTTGGGGTTGTATTGCAGCCAGTGGCACAGGGAACATTTCACGAGTAGAAGGAAAAATGGATTCAATACAATTTCAGCAAATTTTGGATGCTAACTTAATGCCATCTGTGAAAAAGCTGAAGTTAAAGAGAGGATGGCTTCTACAAATGGATAATGATCCTAAACACACCTCAAAATCCACGGGGGATAACATCAAGAGGCGTAAACTAGACCTTAAAAGAGCAGTGCGTGACGGACAGCCCAGAAAACTCAAAGAACTGGAAGACTTTTGTAAGGAAGAATGGGAAAAGATACCTCAAACAAGAATTGAAAGACTCTTGGCTGGCTACAAAAAGTGTTTACAAGCTGTGATACTTGCCAAAGGGGGCAGTACGAGATATTAACTCTGCAGGGTGCCCAAACTTTTGCAGACGCCATTTTTTTGTTTTCTGTAATTTTGAAAGTGTAAATGATGGAAATAAAATCTAACTTTTTTTTTACATATTATAAGAATGTCTAATCTGTAATTTGATGCCTTTTGGAGACTTTTCCATCTTTCCTTGGCTTCGTTATGCACATTAATACAAATTTTTACCCGGGGTGCCCAAACTTTCGATCCCCACTGTACAATATAGTAATATATAGTCAATTTGAGGATGGGTGATGTGGTGAGAGAAGAAAGCCTAGGAGTGAGATGGCCAAGGAGGAATATACCCTAGAATAGAGGGGATGAGGTGGGTGGAAGAAAAGTACTGTGATTGGGGAAGGAGGTAGGTGGGGTAACTGGTGAAGGGTGCACTGTAAATGTGGTTAAGGTGGCCCAGAAGAGATGCAGTGTAAGCAGGGGGTAAGATGGCTGGATGGGTATGTAGTATGAGTGTTCCATTAGTTGGCGGGGTAAGAGGTACAGTAAGTAGGTTGACGGGGGGCACTGCGACTAAGGGTTGTGGTAGATGGCAAGAAGGCAGACATCTCATTATATCATATAATGTAAATTCCACTTGAATCTAGCTCCCAAATTCTAAAATCTTCTGGGTAGTTCTACTGGGCTGGATGGTGTTTTCTTTTTCCACTGCCACATGTAAATTGTCCTATCCACGTTGCATGTCCTATATAGAAGTAAGCCTAGACCCAGAGCAAGCGTATAGTATGTTCATTGGATATAGTGTGTGTGTGTATAGACAGTATATATACATCATTTAGTTGCTTGTCTTCATAAATTAGTAAAGTGGAGACTTTATTGGAGCGTCCATGGCTGGCCAGAAATGTCTGCTTTCCACGTTCTTGTAATTCAGTAGAAAAGGTGGTGCAAACAGTCAACTACTCTTTTCCTTCTCAAAGTGCAGGGTCAGCTCTGTCACAAAAACATTTTTTAACGAGTAAAAAATCTTTTTGTGCAGTAATGGTTATTTCCAGTTTGGCAGAAACACTTTTTATTACCCCCTAGGATAGTGCAGGATGACCTCACACTTCCCAGTGTTGTATTAAACAGCTGACTTGAGAACAGACTGGGCCGTTTACAGCTATCCTTACACTTTCTAAATACTCATTTACACCCTGCCTTCTTGGCAGTTTCCATGGAAACACAATAATTTGATTTAGTCATTAGATTGGAAAAATTTGCTAGGTAATTTAATGTTACAAGGCAAAATGTAAAAAAAACACATTGTAGAGCATTGTGACTGTTAACGATATAATGGACAATAAAGATGAAGTGAAAATATAGGTGGTTTACATTTCCAATCTTTTAAGTTGTCTCTTGACTTCATCACACGTGTCAATAAATGCTTATTAATTCCCCCAAATTTCTGCCTTTAGTAGGTAAAATATTTCAGAAACACTGATTCCCCGTACACACCTGCAGGATTTCTGACGGGAAAAGTTCCTGTCGGAAATCCAGAGGGGAAAGCCGAGAACCTGCTCGGTCAGTGTTTCCCCCTACAAACGGATGGTTTTCCCGACAGGAAAACTGCGATGGAGCTTTGGTCAGGAATCCCGGCTGTGTGTATGCTCTATCGCAGTTTTTCCCATAGGCAAACTGCCAAAAACCGCCGGGCAAAAGACTGCCGGTTTACCCGGCGGGAAAAAATAGAACTGGTTCCCTTTTTTTGTCCAGTGTTTTTTGGGCAGTTTTCCAGTCAGAAAAGCCTGTCGGGAAAACCGGCCGTGTGTACGAGGCTTTAGAGTTGAAATGTGGACAGGACACCAGCTGCAAACATGGGAAGTACATTATAACACCTGGTATGTGAGCCCTTAGATTTACCTCAGAGCTCTCCACTCACCATTGCAGCTAAAAGTTACATTTTATCAATACAAGTGACAAAATCTGTGCCGTGATATAAAACTTAAATATAAAAGATGAGGCTGCTAACACAAAAAGGTAGTATATCCAACCTCAAACAACAAAATAAAAAACAATAGTATAGCACCAATAATCAAAATATATAAATTCAGTGTGCAATAATAAACATAAAGTAAAACAAGTATAGAGGGGTGTAAATAAAGGCCCAACACCCACTCAGCGACAAATCAATCCCACAGAACCCTAAGCAGCACCAACAGAGACAAGAATAGTAAAAAAATAATTCAATATACAACCATTGAGCAGCCGTTTAAAAATAAAAGGAAAATAAAAACACGGTATAAGAATAACAGTTCAGTGTCTGTAGTATTAAAAATACACAAAACAGCGCTAAAAAATTAATAATGGTAGACTCGTGGTAAAAACCACTGAATAAAGAAAGTCTTAGGCCCCATACACACGAGAGGATCGATCCGCTGGAATTGATCCGTGGACCGGTTCCAGCGGATAGATCCCCTGGTGTGTACGATCCAGCGGATCTGTTTCCGCGGATTTTTGTCCCCGGGGATGGATTTCCAGCGGATCAAAATTTCTTGACATGCTAAGAAATCGATCCGCTGGAATCCAGTCCAACGGATTGATCCGCTGGTCTGTACAGACTCACCGGATCAATCCGTCCGAATCCATCCCCCGCATGCGTCGTAATGATTCGACGCATGCGTGGAAGTCCATATATCACAGCGTCGCGCACGTCGCCGCGTCACGACGGAATTCCGCGGGGATTTTGATCTCATGGTTAGTACAACCATGAGATCAAAATCCGCCAGAGGATTTATCCGCGGAAACGGTCCCCCGGACCGTTTCCGCGGATAAATCCTCTCGTGTGTACTAGGCCTTAGATGTAGTCAAGGTGGTGTAAACAATCCAAAGTGCTGAATGGTGTCTCAGTAGTGGCAATGCTAGCGTGCACCTTCCACCAGGGAAAAAGTTATCTCAATCCACCACATGATGCACTCTCCCCAAGGAGACTGAAAATCAGAGCCTTAAGTAAGCGAATACATCAGCCACTTTGTCACGGACCATCACTAGCAGGTGGGGACAGCAGGCACAGGAGCTCCACACAAGGTCATAAAAACAAGGAACAGCAATATAGTGTAATCTTGTTTATTAATCCAAAGTAGCCCATACACTGAAGGCCCCCTTAAACCTAAAGAGCGTGACCCACGACATCCCCGCTAACCCAGAATTGACGTGTGCCCTTCACCCAAACTAGGCAGCTGCTACGGTGTCTGCAAGGATTCCCCTGCTCTCCATGGATGTTTGGATCTGGTTATAGCGGTTATATACAGTTCCCATTAGGCTTAGCCTCCATGCCTGTGAGGGATAAGAGAGCATCTTCACCCAGGGCTGTAGTCATAGGGAGGGGGTGAGCACATTCTGCTTTCCACCATGCAAAACGGCTCAGATGCTGGTGGAAAGCAAGAAGAGGAGTGACAGGAAATGGCATTTTCAAACCTGGATTACTGTATTTTGGAGGTCAATAGGAAAACGGGGTAAGTGATATTTAAATGCTCTAGCTTACAGCAATCAATTGATCTAATAAAAATCGAACCTTTAGTGTTCCTTTAAATGAATGAAGAAAACGTCTGGCTATGAATGTCCCCAAGAGTGATATATGCTGTAGATAACCACTAGGTGGCGCACCTACAATAATATTATTTTCGATCTGTGCCATTGCAAGCCAGTAAAAACATTTAAAAAAATCACAAATTAGGTTGGGGTAAATGCAGCAATAATATCCCAGCAATATGTACAATGGGAATGTTTATCCATAGGATATTTCTTTATTTTCCCAGAATTTAATATTTCTGCTAAAATAAGTGTTTTTCTTTCAGAGTCAAGCTGCTCAAATTAAAAACACTCCATGGTGTAATTTCTTGCTGTAAAACTGTGAGAATCCCCCCTGGGGGGGGGGGGGGGGGTGCATATGTCATGTCATTAAAGCATGCACAGCGTTCAGCTGCATTTTCTAAGAACAGCTATCGTATGGGCCTTTGGCTCAGTCAAGGTTCACAAGTCATCTGCATATTCTTGTTAACATTTTTTTTTTTTTTTTAATCCTAGATTTAATTTTAATACCCTACCCATCTGTTACACACACACAGTTCTCATCTTGTTTAGTACGAAGAACATCACTTTTCTACTTTTTTTTGTAGATCTAAAGCCAAGCCATTTTTTTTCTCTTCACGTTCTGTAATGTACGCACAACGGGAAGTGAAAGAAAATATCTTTAAAAGTGAAGGAAATGCCCTCTTGGACAGCTGTCACCAGTGGCGTAGCATGGGGGGGTGCCAGGGGGGGCGCTGTCACAAGTGTGCAGAGGCGGGAGCGCCAACAACAGATGGAACATAGGAACATATGCACAATGTCACCACTCTAGGCCTTACCAGTCATTATCAAGCACGCTCTCCTCTTTCCTACAGCCACCGCTGTCTCACACAGTGGATCATGTGACCAGATTGGAGCTAGCTGAAAATATGTAAGTCCGTGGGTCAGGGAGACGCAAATTACTTGCCTCGCCCCAGGCACTGACAACCCACGCTACGCCACTGGCTGCCACCACAACAAGTGCATACCTCCCAATATTCTGAGATGGGAATGAGGGACAACTACTAGCAAACGTATGTAGGCATAGGCCACGCCACTACCACACCCCCTTAAAGGGGAAATAACCACCAAAAAAAGGTTAATTAATCCACAAGTGCTTTTTTTTGGCTTTTAAAAATTCAGAATTTTAGGATGAAAGGTTTAGCACTGGGAAACACATTTTGGAAGATAAAAAGTGCATTTTGAAAATGAGGAGGAAAGAGGGACAGATGGACAATATTCCAAAACAGGGATAGTGCCTCGAAATCAGGGACAGTTGGGACATTTTTTTCTCTCACTTTCTGACCTGGTGAACAAAAAAGAAAAAACGGCCATAGACAGCAATAAAAACCCAACAGACATTCTAAACCCTTCCTGACTGTATCACAATTAAGAAAATGGATTACTTGGGTGACTTTCCAGCTTTTTATATATTGCTTTCTGACACCAGTGAAGAGATTTTCCACAAGTAGTTTGTAAGATTCTAATGGGTTAATCAATATACTGTGTGCGATATACCCTCATCCCTGAAATCAGTATATACAAACAAAATACTTTTAGAGGGACATATAGAGGTAAAAAGAACACTGTATATATAAAAGACATATAGATAGATTCAGGTAGAGTTAGGCCGACTTAATAGTAGATAAGTTGACCTAACTCAGAATCTACGCCGACTTATGTTTAAGCGTATGCTCAAACAGAGATACGCTTAAACATATCTAAGATAGGAAAGCTTGCGCCGTCCTATCTTAGATTGCAATATTTTGGATGGCCGCTAGGTGGCGCTTCCATTGCGGTCGGCGTAGAATATGTAAATGAGTTGATACGCCGATTAACGAACGTACGCCCGGCCGCCGCAGTCGATTTACGCCGTTTCCGTAAGCCATTAGCAGGCCTAAAGTTATTCCATCTATTAGGTGGAATAACAATGTTAAAGTATGGCCGCCGTTCCCGCCGCGAGATTCAAATTTTTTACGTTGTTTGCGTAAGTCGTCCGCGAATCGGGATTTACGTTGTTTACGTCCACGTTGAAATCAATAGGCCCGTGCGGCGTACGTAGCCGCAATGCACACTGGGAAATGTAGGCGCCGGGCGCATGCGCAGTTAAAGAAAAAAGTAAAAAACGTGAAGTCAAGCCTCATCACTATCAAACACGCCCCCCTCCAAGACATTTGAATTTGGCGCCCTTACGCCCACCCGCTTTAGGCTACACCGCCGTATATTAGCAGGCAAGTACATTGAGAATCATGTACTTGCCTAGCTAACTTACGGCGGCGTAGCCTAAACAGGCTAAGCTACGCCGCCGCAAGTTTAAGCCTTCGTACCTGAATCTACCTAATACCTTTTATTGTAAACATTCAGATAAAATCCAAACCACAAATAAGAAACAAATGAGATACTGCTACATTTTGTGGATCACAGGTGTTTAAGATCCAAGATCCAATATAATCCACATTGAGGCTGGGTTCACACTGCTGTGAATTATTTTGCGAATTTGAGCGGTTGTGATCGCTCAAATCCGCAAGTCATTAAAATAACATTGTTTTCCATTAGTGTCGTTCACATCAGTGCAGTGCGAATCTAAGCTGCGGGAAAAAAGGGTCCTGTGCGAGTTTGATCCGTGTGTGATGCGAATTCAGCTCTATAGACTGGCATTCCCCGAAATCGCGGAAAAATAGCAGCCGCGAAATCGTGGTAAAATCACGCGATTTTGAATTCGCAGCAGTGTGAACCTAGCCTTAGACTTGACGAGTTTAGATTCAGCTTGTTCAGGAGTACATGATGTGAATGATCAGCATGATGAAACCCACCATTCTCTTAATAAAAACATAGGTCCAGATTCACATATACTTGCGGCGGCGTAACGTATCGTCTATACGTTACACCGCCGCAAGTTTTCAGCGCAAGTGCCTGATTCACCAAGCACTTGCGTGTAAACTTACGGCGGTGTAACGTAAAGGCGTCCGGCGCAAGCCCGCCCAATTCAAATGGGACGTGTACCATTTAAATTAGGCGCGCTCCCGCTGAACAGCGACGTGCGTAACGTACTTCCGTATTCCCGGACGTCTTTAACGCAAATAAAAAAAAAAATTGAAATTCGACCCGGGAACGACGGCCATACTTTAACATGGCTCATCTAAAGTTAAGCCATGTTAAAGCAGCCGTAACTTTGCGACGGGAAAACATTACTAGCGACGACGTAACGAACGCTAAAAACCTTTGTGGATCGCTGTAAAACCTCATTTGCATACCCGACGCTGGAAAACAACGCGAACTCCACCCAGCGGCGGCCGAAGTATTGCATCCTAAGATCCGACGGTGTAAGTCAATTACACCTGTCGGATCTTAGGGCAATCTATGCGTAACTGATTCTATGAATCAGTCGCATAGATACACTCAGAGATACGACGGCGTATCAGGAGATACGCCGGCGTATCAGGAGATACGCCGTCGTATCTCTTCTGTGAATCTGGCCCATAGATTCACTGGAATCCAACAGGTGTACAGCTTCTTTCTCCCTTGAGTGGGAGGTAGAAGATTCATGTATGGTACAAGGTATATTTTAGAGAGATGACAAAAGGTATTAAGGGGCCCTCATTGGTTATCCATAGTTCTAGGTTGAGTAAGCAAGAGTCATCCCATAAGGAAATATCAGTCCCCCGCATCCATTAAACGGTCAAGACAGAACACCATTTATACGTCAACAAGGTAAAGAGAGCCAGGGACTTAACCACATCCTTTTGTCAGACCACTTTAAATATCACAATGCCCTTTTCTTATTACCGAACGTTCCTGCAGTCAATTGACTACTATGTATTTATTAAGGGAGTTTTGGGTTTTATCATGCTGATCACTCTCGTGTACTCCTGAGGAAGATCAATCGAAACGCGTTGCGTCCATATGTGGATTATTGGTGTGATTATATTGTGTGAACCCAACATTTAGCACTTTATCATTCGTTACTTAGTAGCGGTTTTGATTTTATCTGAATGTTTATAATAAAATGTTTAGTTTTTATTTATGCAGTGTTCTTCTTGCATCTATATGTCCCTCTGAAAGTCCTCGGCTACTCATAATAATGTTTGTATGTAGTTTGTAAGATCATAAGTTACAATGAAGGTGTTCCTCTATTGTAGCGGGCTTACCCAATTTTGTTTATTCCAAATTATGGAAAATGTTAAGGGAACATGACATCATTTAAAGGAGTTGTAAAGGACATCTTTTTGCTGACATGACTGTTTACAGGGTATAGAGACATAATAGTTAACTGATTCCTTTTAAAAATGATTAAAAATAGATAAAAATCAATCATATAATGTACCTACAGTTTCAGTTTCGTTTTTGCATGCTCTTTCCTGCTTCTGTGATGTACAGAGACACAGAGCCAATACAGGGCAGTGATGGTTTGTAAAACGAAACTGATTGGTGTTGAGGGGTTTTAGACACACAGTAATCACACCTCTTTGATTAGAGACCACAGAGAGAAGCTCCCATGACTTTTTTCATCAGGAAACAGACAACCAGGAAGTGTTCAGAACAGAGAAGAGTTACAGCAACATCAGAGCAAAAACGAACAATGAGGACATGAAACCAGGACTGCAGTAAGGTAAAGGAAGCTATTTAGCTAAAAAAAATTCCTTTAGTGACCCTTTAACTTGTTAATGGCTGTGACAGTTGGGCTAAACTAGGAAATGTAATGGAGATAGCTTGACCCTTGTACGCTCCCTGTCCCCCAACATTTTTTTAAAATTAAACACAGGTTTTAGTCAGACAAAAAACATGTTCTTAAACTCCGCTATACATATTTTAGGGGTTTATGCAAACAGATCTTTATCTGTGTCAGTTCCATAAATAAGAGCTGTCACTGTGCACCTGCTGAAATCCTTATTGTGAAATTCATACGACCCTATCAATGAAATACCCGGTGCACCAAGCAATGGCATACTTACTTCCTGTACAAAACATTACAGTGCCACATGCCCTCAATATTGGGAGGATACCTTGCAGGGGAGAGCAGCCCTCCCACAGCGTTTTTTACTGACAAAACAAAGGGAATTCACTGATGGAGCACATTTCTTTTACTGACAACCAGAAAAATAACAGAACTCCTAATAAAAACTATGACAATCGTTATTTAAACATGATATGGAAACACTAACAATACACATAACAAGTAATACTTACAAAAGTCAACACAGCATGACAAATCATCAGCCGCTGATATTTACGGTCAGTTGTAAAAGTCACCGATTTTTACAATCTGTCAGTAAATTTACAGATAGTTGGCAATCCTCTCTATGATCCCAGTGTGAACCAGCCCTCAATGTTGGAATTAGAGGTGCAGCACTAGTACTGACCACAAGAGGGAGAAATCTGGAAAGACATTGCAAAGTAATAGCAAATATCATTGCACATTGAATATCTGTCTGTGTATTACTAGCATTAGGTTTTGCTTCAGGGCCCAAATAATAATATGAGCTGCATTAATGCAAAGTGCCTTACTGCACGCTATCATGTGCTGTGTTAATGAAGCCCCATTACATTAAAGGGGTTGTAAAGGTTCGTGTTCGCTGTCACGGGCCCCCCTGCCCCCCGTTTTACTTACCCGAGCCCGCTCACCTGCTGTGCGCGTCCCCCGGTGTCCTCTTCTCCACTGCTTCTCGGCGTCGATTGGATAGATTGATAGCAGTGCAGCCATTGGCTCCCGCTGCTGTCAATCAAATCCAATGACGCGGTCGACGGGGGGTGGGACCGAGTCATATACTCTGTGTCTATGGACGCCAAGTGTATGACACTGGAGCACGCCCGCAAACTAACCCCCTCGGGAAAGAGCTTTTCAGAGGGGGTTAGCTATTGTGGGGAGGAGCTGAGACAGTCGCCGAGGGACCCCAGAACAGGAGGATCGGGGCCACTCTGTGCAAAACAAACTGCACAGTGGAGGTAAGTATAACATATGTAAAGTATTGATGCGCTAATATTAACTAATGTATGGTACAAAGTACAGAAAGTGCAAATTATGAATTCACAATAAACCAATCCCAAAACAAATAAACACAATAATAAGTGTATTTGGAAGTCCTGATAATGAATGGAATAATCCACAATGCCTCCCCTCTGATCAGTGGCGCTCCCAACGCTCCAGCTGTAAGGGTCAGGTGTGCAGGCACCAGTGGTACTCAGGAACAATCATGTGCAAAAAAAGGAAAGAAAAAACCTCATTGCGCAATATATTGTTATATGGAATGTGGACAGAGACTACATCTGTAGTGTGTGCACTCACGAATCCCCGCTATGACTCAGACAAGAGGTTCGCCGCTCAGTTTGAAGGTCTCCTCACTCGGATCCGACAGACTCGGCATCCGATGGTCCCGTCACTGTAGGCTCCCCCCTACGCGTTGCGTCACTCTTCACGTGACTTACTCTCCCGCTGTAAATAATAAAATAAAAAAACGAACAAAAAATGCATTAATTTATGTCCACTGAACGATTTATCGTCATTACATGATGGCACTATGGTTTGCGCTCACGGCTGAATGTTCGTTTTTTCGAAAATGGGTTCGGCCGATTTTTCGTATAGTGTATGGCCAGCATTATTTGCATATTTTATGTTTATAAGTTTGTTGAGGGTATGTCGTTGTCGGTGTCAGCTAAGCAAAAATTAACATTTCTCTTCTCTAGAAGATCTTGATAAAGCAGTAATGGTTTAGTTCAGGCAGGTAACAAATACAGGAAGTTTGGCCACATATTTATTGCTCCCCAACTGCCTGGCAACACTCGTTATTAATTTAAAAAAACTGTACACATGCAATTGTTTGATACGAGACAAAAATAACACTTCCTGCAGAGTTTGGCAGGGATTGAAGCTTTGCAGCCACTCCACTGACTACTATTGTAGCACTTGAATGTGTGTGCAAAGCATCTGGAACATGTATTAATGCTTATAGGAGAGTTAGTGCACCTCAAAGGCAGCAATAAAATTCAATGCCTGTGTGAACTTAGCCTATTGTATATCTGTTTTTTGTAACTTTTTATTGAAGTTGTATATCATAGACAGAAAATAATAAAGCACAACATTATAAAACAAATAAGAATAATGTAGCATAAGCACCAGGAAAACAATACACAATGAACAACAATGTCCAAAAGGAGATTTCCATGTGGCCGGGCATGTTCCAAATCAGCCTACTGTATGTCTGTATTCACCTCCTAGCATGTTGTAGTTTACCACAGGCATTAGATGATGGGTACAATTTTTGGTAAGATTGGATTCCATTTTCAGTGTAAACCTGGACTATACAATACGGATGAGACGAACACCCCGCCGTTCGGTTCGCACCAGAACCTTTCGAACGGACCGACCGTACCTGCTGGGTGTCTATAGTATGCCTGTGAAAACGTCTTTGAGAATCGGGTTTTGCCCCAGGGAACATGTATCAATGGAAAAACAATTTTAAAAACGGTCGCTTTTTCTAGAGCAGTGATTTTAATGATGCTTAAATAAAAAAATTAAAAAATAAATGAAAATTTCCTTTAAATATCGTACCTGCTGGGTGTCTATAGTATGCCTGTGAAGTGGCACGTGTTCAGAACTGTCCCTGCACGAAATGAGATTACTATAAGAAAAAAGTAATTTAAAACTGCTTGCGGCTTTAATGTAATGTCTGGTCCCTGCAATATGGATGAAAATCATTGAGAAAAATAGCACAGACACAGACAGTACACACACCACGTAGCTTTAGGTGCACACTGCAGAGGACACGGGCAGTACACACACACCACGTAGCTTTAGGTGCAAACTGCAGAGGACACGGGCAGTACACACCATGTAGCTTTAGGTGCAAACTGCAGAGGACAAAGGCAGTACACACACTACGTAGCTTTAGGTGCAATCTGCAGAGGACACGGGCAGTACACACCATGTAGCTTTAGGTGCAAACTGCAGAGGACAAAGGCAGTACACACACTACGTAGCTTTATAGTGCACACTGCAGAGGACATAGGCAATACACCATGTGAGAATACTGCAGCTAGCACAATCACCTGCCTGCCAGTAAATTAGGAAGAGCTGATCTAGCTAAACTATACAGTGTATACATATATATACAACACCTGGGATGAATATATATCCTCTACACACTGTAACTTTAACTGACAAGCCTGCCTGCCTGCCTGCTCTATCTACCTACTATAAATGACTCTCTCTCTCTCTCTCTGTCTTCTCTCTTTTAACCACTGCAACACACTACACAAGGCCGACCTGCAGCTGGCCTTTTATAGTGTGGGGCGTGTACTAAACCCCCTGAGCCATAATTGGCCAAAGCCACCCTGGCTTTGGCCAATTATTACTCTCCTAAGTCACGTGTCGAGTGACGCAACATGTGGGGGAGGAGCCTAAGTGACGGGATCGACTGATTCATATCCGTATGAGGAGATCATCACACTGAGCGGCAGTAGAAGCTTTTGTTTGTCTGTGGATTTGTGAGTGCTTACACGGATGGTTTAGTCCCTGTCTTCCCTCCTTATACAATATTGCAACATGAGTTTTTTCTCCTTTCTTCCTCTTTTCTTCTTATGAGCTGTGCTGTTTTGGAGTTTTCAAGTGTCTGCCTGAGACAGTGAGAGGAAGCACTGGGGATCATTCAGTACACTATAGGATTTCCTATCTCAAGCCATTACTGTGAACTGGTTCTGTCTTTGAGGCGGGAGTTTTGTGTTTTTTGTTTGCATCATTTTCACTGGCACTTATTGTTTGGTACATAATATCTGTGTGTATATCTAGTATTGGCTTTTATGCACACGCTGTACATTGCTAGCAACAAGAGTTGATATTAGCGCATTATATACAGTATATATTTTACACTATTGTGGGATGATGCACAGGAGTTAGTAATCCTAGCACACAAGGACTGTGACGGTGATGTAAGCTGAACGGTGCATGCGCAGCTCAATTTACATTAGAAGTCTGTGAGCAGGCAGGTAAGTGTGTTTTATTGCAGGAGAGACATTGGGGTTGATTTACTATAGGAAAATAGATTGTGCACTTTGCAAAGTGCAGTTGCACTCTGGTGGAGCAGTTTCTCCAGAGCTTAGTAAATGAGGAAAAGCTCTGTTGAATTCCATCATCCAATCATATGCAAGCAAAAAGACAGATCAAAACTCTGCTCTTTTGATGTCATGAGACACAAACAACTAGCGCCTAGAAGCGATTCAGTTCGCATGCGCCGCGCTTTATAAGTTTTTCATTCATTCATTCATTCAAAAAGGCTGTTTTTTTTTTTTTTTCCTTGCACGTGATTGGGTACTCTTTGCAAAGTGAAGCTTTACCTCATTTACTAAGCTCTGGAGCAACTGCACTTTGCAAAGTGTACAGTCTATTTGCCTTTAGTAAATCAACCCCATTGCGTGCCTCTTCTGCAATAAGGAGTCTGCCTGGAACCACGGAACTTTGGTTCCACTTCCATAAACTGTGACTCATACCACTATGGGTACCTCCAGTTATCTACATATAGATTATGCTTACCTGCCAAGCCAAGAGCTCTGAAAAACAGGTCCTCTTTTATGAAAATAGTGACTAGGTCCTGTAGCCATGGACTCATAATTGGACACCATAAAGGCAAACGGGGCCACATTAACCAGAAGCAGAACACAATGGTGTTAGCTGATTGTTGTATGTATGACAAAGTGCACCAAAAACTGCAGTGTGGTCACAGTAGTAGGGATTGGGGCTACTACACTTCTGACCAGTGTATCATGAATTGTGAAAGGCTCTCTACACAAAACCAAAGAACAGCGCTGTCTGGGGATGCCTGATATTCTACGTCAAGCTCTGTACAGACCTTTTTTGAGAAATCTGCCAACCACCTTGCAGCATGAAAATCTGTGTTAAGAAACACTTTAACCTTTCAATTTATCATTTGTTTGGTCGAATTTTCCAAACTTTTCAGCTCTGAAAAGTGAAAAACGATTTTCTATTTATGCCCATTAACTGAGTGAAAAATGTACATACGGTCAAAGTGACAGATTTTCGAACGATTTTCCAGCTAGTGTATGGCTGGCATTACAGTTAGAGATGTTATCTGTCTATACACTTGGATTGGTACACACAAGGCTAGCTTCTCATTCGGGTTATTATGCTATGTGCGCATATGAGGGTAAATACCAATGCAGAGGATTATAGCCATTCCCTTGTATATCTGGCTGACTGTACACCATCTGTGGCTCGCCAGATGCAGGAAATTGCAAGGAATTTTGCGAGCTTCTAAGGCACATGGGGAAAATTAATCCGTTCCCCAATGCAGGGTCATGCTTTACTGGCACAGGGGCATTGCTTATCTCCCTGTCCCACAGTGCCATTCATGTCAATTGGGATGCAGTGGCTGCATGAACACAGCCGCTGCTCCCAACATGACACCTATGCAGGTGCATGGCCCTGAACCCGCACCCACACAATTGTCGAATTGTGACAGAGCGGCCATGTCTGTGCAGCATGCTACGTAGACTCATCCCCTTCATCCCGAAAGAGGACACAGCGGTAGTGGTTGGAACAATCATCAACTCACGACTCGACTACGCAAACTCCCTCTACTTAGGACTACCGAAATACCAGATTGCACGTCTACAAGTCGTCCAGAACACGGCAGCCAGACTGGTAACAGGTAAAAAGTCGTGGGAATCAGTCTCCCCAGTCTTGAGGTCCCTCCACTGGCTGTCCATACAGGACAGGGTGACATTCAAGACGCTCTGCCTCACCCACAAATGTATACAGGGGAAGGCTCCCCAATACTTAAGCGAGAAAATAAAACCGTACGTCACCAAGCGAGTGCTCCGGTCAACCAACCAAAACCTTCTCCAAATTCCTAAATCCCGCTACAAATCGAAGGGAGAACGAAGATTTTCGGTCCAAGGACCATGGCTCTGGAATGCTCTACCCATCACCATCCGCTTAGAGGAAAACCATCGGGCATTTAGGAAAAAACTAAAGACCCACCTCTTCTGAAAGACCGGTACGACGCTGGATTCCAAGCGCCTTGAGGCGATTAAGTTTGCATTTGCTGCGCTATACAAGTTACTCACTCACTCCAAAGACATAAACTGGATGACTGCCTGCATGAAGAGAAATGCAATGCATCAGTTCCAGTAAAACACAGCCCTGCATGAGACACAGATCAAACACCTGTGCCAGCGAGGCCTAAACATCTGTGTGCATGTGGCCTACATCCACACCAAGTGTGGCATAAGGATGATGGCAGTGCTGATTGTGACGCATCTTACTGTTTATTTTTTAAACAAACTTTATTTAAATGTGACATTTTATCAAGTTCTATTGGCTACAGTGTATTGCGAGGCTGTGGACTGCATCACATGATGCTGCACTGAAAAGAAAAAGTAGTGCATGTGGTTATTTATTTCAGAAATTTTCAGCACATACCACCACAAATACAAAGCTGCCCCATGCAGTCTTACTGCAAGTGGTACCCATGTTAAACAGCAGAGAACATCATGTGAGGAGGATAACGTTTTATTTCTTATTTTTTTGCACTTTGTGGATAATTTCTCCTGCATTTACATCCTCCAAACCCAAGGGCCCTGTATGAATGGAGGGTTGCTTGGTGCAACGATCTGATCCGTGCCCCATGCAGGGCCATGCTTTACTGGCACACAGAGGTGTTGCGTATCTCCCTGTGCCATTCATGTCAATTGGGATGCAGCGGCTGCATGGACATCTCAAAAGACATAAATGCCTGTATGAAGAGACATGTAACACTTCAGTTCTAGTAAAACACAGCCCTACATGAGTCACGGATCAAACAACGTGCCAAAGGCCTAAACATCTGGGTGCATGAGGCCTAGGGGTATATTTACACCAGGTGCTGCATTAGGATAACGGCAGTGCTGATTGTGACCAATTGTACTGTTTATTTTTTAAACAAACTTTATTTAAATGTGACATTTTATCAAGTTTTGACTACAGTGTAGTTCGAGGCTGTGGTGGACTGTGTCGCACGGTGCTGCTTTGTTGAAAGGAAAAAGTAGTGAACGCTGTACTTTATTTCAGCACATACCACAACAAATACAAAGCTGCCCCATGCAGTCTCATTGCAAATAGTGTGCATGTTAATAAACAGCAGAGAATATCATGTGAGGAGGATAACGTTTTTTTAAATTATTTTTTTTTTATACACTTTGTGGATAATTTATCCTGCATTTACATCCTCCAAACCCAGAGGCCCCGTATGAATGGAGCCTCACACAAAGCTCTACGTCTCCTGCTCAGCTCTGCCACACTTAAGATGGCGGCTCGGGGAGGACGACGTGGCGCGGTGACGTCACGCGGCCCTGGGCACGGCAGGCCGGGCAGGGGAAAGGCAAAGTTTGGCAATGTGAGTGCTGGGGAAGAAGTGAGAGTGAGACACCGGGGGAAGGGGACAAGACAGAGCAGCCTCTGGGAACTGCCCTCACCGGTGCCTCTCTATCTCCGGCCTCCGAGCCTCGTTTATACTGGGATTATCGGCCTCGTCTAAGCAAGACGCAGACTGACAGACAGAGCCGCCGCTCAGCCCGACTGTCATCCAACACCCCCTCTGCGGAGGCAAGAGACATGACAGAGCCGGACCTCAGCTCCCTGCCATGGTCCATCAACAGGGATGACTATGAGCTGCAAGAGGTGATCGGTAAGTGCGGGCTGGGGGGGCACTACAAATCACAGCATGTCCGATCAGTCCAGAGACCTGCCTGGCCTGCTCATCCCTGGCTCCCACCCTATGATATGAGTGTGTGGACACATGGAGGGTGGCCTGGGGAGGTGTGCTGTCATGGTGGCTCTCATTGTGTACACAGAGGGGGGTTATCAGAACACTACAGATGTGCATAGCAACCAGTCAGCTAATAACTGTCATTTCCAAAGCTAGATGGAGATTGAAGCTGATTGGTTACTACAATGGTCAGCCAGAACTTTATGACCGGTGAACATTAATTATCTGGTTACCATGGCATCTGAAAATCAGTGAGATATATAGGCAAGTAAACATGTTGTCCCTGAAGTTGGGGTGCTGAAAGCAGAAGAAATGGGCATCTCAGTTTGTGTATGGGGCAGTAGATCAGTCAGGCTGCCCATTCTGACCCGTATCTCTAGCCAAAAGCACCTAAACGTGACCATCAGAACCGGACCACAGAGCAATGGGAGAAGGTGTGATGAATCACGTTTTCTTTTATACCATGTGGATGGCGGGGGGTGTATGTCACTTACCTGGGGAAGAGATGGCACCAGGATGCACTATGGGAGGAAGGCAAGTTGGCAGAGGCAGTGTAAAGCTTTGGGCAATGTTCTGCTGGGAAAGCTTGGATCCTGCCATTCATGTGGATGTTACTTGACAAGTACCACCTACCTAAACATTGTTTCCAACCTAGTACACCCCTTTCAGCTTCCCTACTGCGCATGCGCGAAACGTGCCGCACTTCTTGAATGGCCTGGAAGGAGGGGACCGAACTTCTGAGTGATCTCGCCGTGGGAACTGATACCTGTCAAAAACAGGTACCCACTCCACCCCCCGAAAGGTGCCAAATGTGACCTTGGAGGGGGAGGCTGATAAGTGGAGCTTCCACTTTTGGGTGGAATTTTGCTTTTAAAGAAGGATTCCAGGAAGAAATGTTTTTTTCCCAATGCAGTGCAGACACAGCCCCGCTGCTCCATTTGTCAGTAATGGGTCAGGGTGAGGAGAGTGGAGATTGACTTGCCTAATCTGCCAATCCTCCAAGCGCAAGACCAGTCTCCTCCGCTTCTGCCCCCCACCCCCCCCCTGCACACAAGTGGTCTTGTGCAGTGGACTGTTCCTGATGTTATGACGCCCATAGACAGGCTCTGCATGTGAGGAATGCAGGATCAGCCCATCACTGAAAGTGGGGGAGCGCTGTTTGGATCGAAGGATCGGGTGAGTATATTCTTTCTGTGCGCCCCTGGGCAAAACGAGCAGTTTACCCGTGCAGTGTGGGCACAGCCTTACTGCATGGGAAAGAACATATTCCCGGAGTTCTGCTTTAAAGGATCTGTTACTGACAGTTTAGTGCCAGATATCACAGCATACCTTCAGAGGTTTCGTGAAGTCTATGTCAGATGGGGGAAGGGCTGTTTTGACAGTAAAAGGGGCCTCAATATTATGGGGTGCTCATAAAGTTCTGGCTGATTGGTGTATGCGCAACTGCTCCAGTTAATAAACTCTTCCATGGATCCGGAGGGGAGACCACTTGTGGTGCTTTTTTTTACCTGTCCAATGCCACCTATGAAGTGACACTATGAGCCCGGCCAGCCTGTGTTGTAGGATTACATTTATGGGCTTGTGTACTAATATGATTCATTGAGATCATGCAGGAAGGGTGGCATGGATGTATATATGCCTGCTGTAGTAATGTGTGGCATGGGTGTATAGATGCCTGCTGTAGTAATGTGTGGCATGGGTGTATATATGCCTGCTGTAGTGTGTGTGGCATGGGTGTATATATGCCTGCTGTAGTGTGTGTGGCATGGGTGTATATATGCCTGCTGTAGTGTGTGTGGCATGGGTGTATATATGCCTGCTGTAGTGTGTGTGGCATGGGTGTATATCAGGGGTCGACAAATCCCGGGCGCCAGGTCGCCATGGCGACTATAAATAGGGTCCTGGCGACTTGGCTTGGAAGGGGGGGCACCATCTGGTGGTGAGCCGTTGGTATTACAAGTTATTACCACCAGATGTGTAAGCTGGCGCCATCTGGTGGTGGCCGTTGGTATTACAAGTTAAGCATTACAAGTTAAACAGCAATTCTAATGTAATTTTTCACTATTTTCACTGCCATCTTCCCTCTAATTAGAACCCCCAAACATTATATATATTTTTTATCCTAACACCCTAGAGAATAAAATGGCGATCGTTGCAATACTTTCTGTCATGCCGTATTTGCGCAGCGGTCTTGCAAGCGCACTTTTTTGGGGAAAAAATTACACTTTTTTTAATTAAAAAATAAGACAACAGTAAAATTATCCCCATTTTTTTTAATATTATGAAAGATAATGTTACGCCAAGGAAATTGATACCCAACATGTCACGCTTCAAAATTACGTCCGCTCGTGGAATGGCGTCAAACTTTTACTCTTTAAAATCTCCATATCCGACGTTTAAAAAATTCTACAGGTTGCATGTTTTGAGTTACAGAGGAGGTCTAGGGCTAGAATTATTGCTCTCGCTCTACCAATCGCGGCGATACCTTACATGTGTGGTTTGAACACCGTTTACATATGCGGTCGCTGCTCACGTATGTGTTCGCTTCTGCGCGCAAGCTCGTCGCGACGGGGCGCGTTTCCTGGCTCCTAACTTTTTTAGCTGGCTCCTAGATTCCAAGCAAATTTGTCAACCCCTGGTGTATATATGCCTGCTGTAGTGTGTGTGGCATGGGTGTATATATGCCTGCTGTAGTGTGTGTGGCATGGGTGTATATATGCCTGCTGTAGTGTGTGTGGCATGGGTGTATATATGCCTGCTGTAGTGTGTGTGTGTGTGTGTCATGGGTGTATATATGCCTGCTTTAGTGTGTGTGTGTGGCATGGGTGTATATATGCCTGCTTTAGTGTGTGTGTGTGTGTGGCATGGGTGTATATATGCCTGCTGTAGTGTGTGTGTGTGTGTGTGTGTGTGTGTGTGTGTGGCATGGGTGTATATATGCCTGCTGTAGTGTGTGTGTGTGTGTGTGTGTGTGTGTGTGTGTGTGTGTGGCATGGGTGTATATATGCCTGCTGTAGTGTGTGTGTGGCATGGGTGTATATATGCCTGCTTTAGAGTGTGTGTGTGTGTGTGTGTGTCATGGGTGTATATATGCCTGCTGTAGTGTGTGGCATGGGTGTATATACTGTATGCCTGCTGTAGTAATATGTGGCATGGGTGTATATATGCTTGCTGTAGTAATGTGGCATGACAGCATGCTGGCATCACCTATATATAGTCTGCCCAGGTCTTGGAAATGTTCATTATCATGACTCAGAGGAAGTTGGCAGTTAAAGGGAACCTGTTGGGGATGACTGTTCCCTATCACCAGCCATTGCTCCATCAAGTGCTGAAGGTGCAGGCTGAGGGATGCTCATTCTTTATGGAGCCGACTAGGAGCCGGTGCTACTTCTAGGAATGGAGTAGTGATAATCCTCTGACAGGTACTATTTAGGCTTCCTGGAAAGTGTTACTAGCTAGTTGTAGTGGTGTAAAGTAGTTCAAGAGTGATTGCATAGAAAATGACTCATAACGGGAATAATTAATATAATTATCATATGCCAATGACAGATGTACATAATCTCTATGCTGATGTCTAAATGAAAAGTATATAAGACAGCGTCTATCTGTGGTACGTGCATAGGAAGGACTGTGATAGATATACCGGTATATAGATATATATAATCTCTATCTCTCTTTATATAAGCGCACACACACACACTGAATGGCACATTCACCAGAGATTGCCCGTAAAGTTTTCCATTGAATCATTAAGAACAATCAGAAGTGTTATTTTAGAAAACATCTGGCTGGGTTTTCATGGTAAAGGCTAAATTCACTTTTTGCAAAAAATAAAATAAAAAATGTGCATGTTTCTCACTTCTGCCTAGTCTTGTCCCATAAGGGGGGGGGCGCCAAACTCATTATTTTCCCTGGGTGAAATAATGTCTAGCTTCCCCACTGGTACTGCCTATAAAAGTACCAGTACCAGCTGTTCTACCCTAACAAAGTAGAACGGCTAGTGGCTAGTGAAGGGGGAGAGGGGGGTTGGGTGGCCGGGGGGGGGTGCGGAAGTTGTCCGGCCGCCATGGGAGAGATCTGTCAAAGTGGGCCAGTCTGGATGAAGTCCAGGGCCAAATTTTTGTCCCAGTCCAGCCCTGCTTTAAAGCGGGAGTTCACCCATAAGAATTTTTTTTCAAAAAATCCCCTTAGATGGATGCTCGTTTTGTCTAGGGGAATCGGCTAGTTGTTTTAAAATATGAGCAGTACTTACCCGTTTTCGAGATGCATCTTCTCCGTCGCTTCCGGGTATGGGTCTTCGGGAGCGGGCGTTCCTTCTTGATTGACAGTCTTCCGAGAGGCTTCCGACGGTCGCATCCATCGCGTCACTAGTAGCCGAAAGAAGCCGAACGTTGGTGCGGCTCTATACTGCGCCTGCGCACCGACGTTCGGCTTCTTTCGGAAAATCGTGACGCAATGGATGCGACCGTCGGAAGCCTCTCGGAAGACTGTCAATCAAAATAGGAACGCCCAGTCCCGCAGCCCATACCCGGAAGCGGCGGAGAAGATGCATCTCGTAAACGGTAAGTAATGCTCATATTTTAAAACAACTAGCCGATTTCCCCTAGACAAAACGAGCATCCAGCTATGGGGAAAAAGTTTTATGTACGGGTGAACCCCCGCTTTAATGTAAATTTGAAGGTGGGCTGTTGGGCAGTAAAAATACAGATCAACAGCCTGTTTTTACTGCCCCTGTGTAAACAAAACCTGTGCTCCTTTATAGGATATTAGGGCATTAACACATTATAAAATAGTGTAGAAGTCCCCAGTATCCTGCCGCTGTCATTTGCGCCAGTGATCGTCGCCTGCGCAAATGTAGTCTGCTTTCTTCCATGCTGCAAGTAACTTTTTACATTTGTTGTGAGTTGCTGTCCTTGAAGAAGTTTTAGACACTATGGGGTTTATTTAAAAAAAAATAAAAAATATATACATGGCGGGTAACCCAGTGATATACATTTGTTGTGTGCGAATAGGGCAAAGAACTTTATTGGGCTATTTCCTGTGCTGGTCAAATTTTTTTTCATTGATTTGAAAGGGGAAAATGCCACATTTGGCCTCTAGATGGCCGTAAGTGCCAATGTGGCTCCTACCACTCGCTGACTCTCTGTAGAGCCACAGCAGCACACTTGCCTACCCCGGGACTACATAGTGGTGTGCAGCGGCTATGACATAAACAGAGAGGTTGGAGGGAAGCTGAGGTTTACCCACCTAATCAGCCCTCTGTTAGAGCATTGCACATGAGTGACATGTGTGCAGGTGATCATGGGACTTGTAGTCTTGTCGGTGGTATTGAGGAATGTTGTGCGTGCTCCCTAACTGAAAGTTAGACACTGATCCATTGTTGCACCCAATGAATGGAGCTTGTAAATATAATAAAGAAACTTTATAACTATTCCCACCCCCCCCCCACTGATACCAATGATGGGGCGCGACAGTAGGCCAGCCCTTTGTTTAGAAAGTTTGGAGACCTGTACTCTAGAACACGATGCTGAAAGTCCACGATCCGTGCCCGATTCCCGCACTGCAGTTGTAATCTGCAGTGGGTGTCAGTGATTAGTTAATGACAGCCCAAACGCAAGTTGTTTGCCTACACTAGATTGCATGGTACAAAAGTACCATATGACCCGGTTGCAGTGCATTTCTAAAAGTGCATTCTCTACTTTTGGTGCGATGCAGTGCAATTTGAGCCCATTGAAAATGAATGGGCTCAAATCGCACCGCATTACATCGCATGTGAATTATTTTGTGATTCACAGTGTGACCTAGGACTTGAAGATTTGTCCTGTGTACTGAAAGTGAAAGAATGGTGACACTAGCTTTTGACTACCAGGAATTTTCTTCACTTTTGGAGGGATTTCCTGTCACTTCCTCTTGTGGCTGTGGGACAGGAAGTGAGAAAATCTCCCCAGTGCGACACAAATTACAAAAATTAAAACGTATCTAAAATGAATGAAATCGTTTTGCCTTTTAGTTTAACTTTGTTTTCTTATGTTCCGTCTCTTCTCTGCGTTCAATGTTCTCCTCGTTCTGTGTGTCCTTCTATTCCTCCTCACCTCTGACTCTCTACACCTCTTTCCGCCTCCATGTACCCAAGGTTTTTCACACTTGATCATTGCTAACTGGTTGTATTACATTATTAAGGGATCGTATTTGTGAGGAATGACCTCGCCTGTCCACCCTTGTACAATTATTAATGTTGCCCTTTGGAACACGGGTCATTAGTTGTTATGGTTATTTATTAAAACGCGGCATGTAGCTCGTCCAACTGCTGTCCCCGCAGTGGTGGGTGTTTATATCATTTTACTAATTAAGCTGGCTGCTCGTTAGTTGAAGCAGTCAGTTAATTCTCCAGATTTCATTATAAATTAGTGATCCCAACAGCCTCAGACTGTGAAATCTATTCTCTTCACCTTTCTCCACGAAGGCCTCCCCACCTCTCAGCCTCATAAATGTCGATCTGTCAGATGTTCCCACTGGTGGGAAAGGTCTGGCTACAGATGGACCTTTGTGCTGGAAGGACACACGGGGCTGACAGGTCCATACAGTGGATATAAAAAGTCTACACACCCCTGATAAAACGTCACGTTCCTGTGATGTGCAAAAATGAGACAGATACATTTAGAACTTTTCCCGCCTTTTTAATGTGACCTATAAACTATACAACTCGGTTGAAAACAACTGAAAAAAATAAAATAATATTAGGGTTGCATAAGTGTGCACACCATTAAACTAATACTATGAAGCATCTTTTGATTTTATTACAACACTCAGTCGTTTTGGGTATGAGTCTATCAGCGTGGCACATCTTGACTTGGCAATATTTGCCCTCTCTTCTTTGCAAAAACACTCCAAATCTGTCAGATTGCGAGGGCATCTCCTGTGTACAGCCCTCTTCTGATCGCCCCACAGATTTTCAATCGGATTCAGGTCTAAGCTCTGGCTGGGCCATTCTGGCGAAGCCATTCCTTTGTTGATTTGGATGTATGCTTTGGGTCGTTGTCATGCTGAAAGATGAAGTTCCTCTTCATGTTCAGCTTTCTAGCAAAAGCCTGAAGGTTTTGTGCCAATATTGGCTGGTATTTGGAACTGTACATAATTCCCTCTACCTTGACTAAGGCCCCTGTTCCAGCAGAAGAAAAACAGCCCCAAAGCATGATGCTGCCACCACCATGCTTCACGGTGGGCATGGTGTTCTTTTGGTGATGTTCTTTTGGAGTGTTGTTTTTGCGCCAAAAATATCTGGGAATTATGGCCAAAAGGTTCAACCTTGGTTTCATGTAGAGATGCACCAAAATCTTGTCTGAAAATTGTGTTATCGGCAGAATGCAGATAAGAGAAAAGGCGCTGAAAACGCATAGTTGTTTTGCTGCAAATTAACCGTGATTTTGGGCCGATTACTTTGCTTATGGTGTGTTTTTCATATGTTTTTGATGCAGTTTTTGAGTCACATAACCTAACACGGGTGCGTTGATAATGGGTTCTTGCTGCGTTTTTAATGCATTTGAACTGAGAGGTGTGGTGTGTTTCCCCCCCCCCCAAGCTTGATTTTTAACACCACAATGGAAGCGCAACAGACCAGTGTGCAGACAGACATAGGATTTTAAGGGATGAGCTGTTCTTGCGCTAAAGGTGCCAATAATGGCCGAAAATGAATTTGTAGACGTTTAAATTGATGATATTAATTCAAGTCGAATATAATACAATTCTAAGAATTTTTATTTCAGTTTAAGGAACCAAAATTTCCATTCGGGGCACCTCTAGTTTCATCAGACCATAACACATTTTCCCACATGCTTTTGGGAGACTTCAGATGTGTTTTTGCAAAATTTAGCCGGACTTGGATTCCGTCTTGCCCACTCTACCCCATAGCCCAGACATATGAAGACTACGGGAGATTGTTGTCACATGGACCACACAGCCAGTACTTGCCAGTTATTCCTGTTGCTGTTGCTGTAGGCCTCTTGGCATCCTCCCTGACCAGTTTTCTTCTCGTCTTTTCATCGGTTTTGGTAATGTCACTGTTGTGCCATATTCATCATCAAGCGGAGAAAATATCTTCACTGTTTCATGGTACATCCAATGCCTTGGAAATTCTTTTGTACAGTTTATAGGTCATATTAAAGGCGGGAAAAGTTTTGAAATTATTTATCTTGGTCTAATTTTTTTACATCACAGAAACCTGACTTTTTAACAGGGGTGTGTAGACCTTTTATATCCACTATATGTCCAGGTATTATTGGCTCGGCAAGGTGGTTTATGGTGGCTGCATGGCTACATCCTTGTTTTTTTTCTATCATTGAAGTGGTAGTTTCAGAAAGTTATTGAAAAGCCATTTTCTAATTATGGCTGTATTAGGCCCGGTTCACACCGATGCAAATCCGATTGCGATACAAAATTTAAAGTTTCGAATGACATCTGAAAACGCATTGTTTTCTATGAAGGCCGTTCACATCGATGCAGTGCCATCTTTTTGATCTGGTTAAAAAAAAAAGGGTCCTGCAGGAGTTTAGTGCGGGTGCAGTGTGAATTTAATCTCCAGCTGTACCTAGACCCCTCAGAAATCGCATGAATTTTGCACATGTCAAAACACAAAATCGCACTGTGAAATCGCATCAATTTGCACCGTATGATGTGAACCGAGTCTAATCACTGAACATTTGATTCAACAAAATCATCATATTAATTGTCATAAACAGTCCTCTGAAAGCAGGGTTGCAGCATCGGCTATGACAATCGGGTCACATGGATTAATTGGGGGGCGATAATGTACTTTTCAGGCTTGGTTAACACTGCTGGTTGAGTTGAGTTTTTACCACCCTACCAAATCGCAGTTTGGTGGTTGCGGCATGGTCCTACGAACATTTAGGGGTTAAAGTGTTTCTAAAGCTTTAGGCTAGGTTCACGCATGTCTGGTGCGAATTCCCCTGCGTTTTTCACTGCGAATTTCCAAAGCAGCAGTTCAGCCTAGGAATTCAGGTGCAAATCGGCGGTCACTGGTGTCTCTGACAATTGATGGTTAATGAGGAGCGTTCTTAAAGAGGTGGTCCAGCCTTTTTTTTTTTTTTTTTTTTTTTTTTAGGCCTCATTTCCACTGGCGTTTTTACAGCCACGTTTCTGAGCGTTTTTTACAGCTTAAAAACGCCTGTCCATGTTATTTTATGGCTTCATTCCCACATAGGCGTTTTTGAGCTGCAAGTGGCATAGACGTTTTTGAGCTGTAAAAAAAACGCGGGACCAGGGCGTTCTGAAGCTCCAGAGTAGAGCTGTAAAAACGCCAGACGTTAAAAAACGCTCAAAAACGCGACCGCGGCATTTTTAAAGCTGCAGCTCACAAAAAATTTTTTTTTTTTTTTTTTTTACAAAATAAACATGGACAGGCGTTTTTAAGCTGTAAAAAAGCCTAACAACAGTGGCTGTAAAAACGCCAGTGGAAATGAAGCCTTAAGTCAGCAGCTACAAATACTGTCGTTGCTGTCTTTTTTAATATTAGGGTGCTTACCTTTACAGGGAGCCCGGGATGTCGGCACCCAAGCCGATCTTCGGATCAACTCCCGGGTGCTGCCGCCTGCCATTCCTGGTAAGGGAACACGGTAGTGAAGCCTTTTGGTTTCACAGTGGGTTTCCCACACTGCATGCGTGCGGCGCTTTCTAATTAGCCTGGGCCAGGGCAAGGAGGAGGGGGGCCAAACTTCTGGGGGATCGACCCGTCTCCAGAAGTGGGGAAGGGGACCTGTCAAAAACACCCCCCCCCCCCCAAAAAAAAAGGTGCCAAATGTATCACCAGAGGAAGCGTATAAGCAAGAGTTTTGGGTGGAACTCCGCTTTTAACATCGATCTACTTATCAGCTGTCAGCGGGCTCCCCCCGCTGACAGCTGAATGTAAAATAAAAATTGTGAAAAAGAAAATTGCAGTGACTTTAGGGTGGGTGGAGCTCTGCTTTAAGTCTATCTCCCAAACTGGCATTGGGCTTTACCTGCAGCAGAGAAGTCAGGGCATCAGGGAACAGGTTCTGCTCTCTGATAGGGCTGTGTAAATCTCAGGAATAAACAGTCAGAAAATCAAATCCTTAGTAGGTAAAATATATTTCTCATCATTTAACTATGCAATTGACAATATGCCCGGCGTCCAGCTTTAAAAATATTTGCAATTTAGCGCATGTTCATACAAGTGTGAATGTAGCCTTTCGCAAACTAGTAATTTGTGTTCCTGGCCCTTTAAGAGATCTGCTTAGCTTAGTATGGTGGGCCCTGGAGTTGGCTTTCCAGTTATTGGGTCACAGCTGACACCCAATCACAGCTAAATATGTACTTGTCAACATGGAAAATCCTGAGCAGTCCTGTACAAGTCTTTCTGATCGTTTTTTCCTGGAAAGCCGAGCAGCACACCTCTATTTCCAGTTTTCCTGCAGGATCATGCTCAACATGACTTAAAGGAGAAGTACACCTAAATGGATCTAACCATAAAATTTCAACTTTACAAGAGCCAAAAGGATAAATATCCACATCATAAACTCAAAAATCTTATTTTTATTAAAAAAAAAAAAAATTAAAAACATTTTTTGTTGCTTTTCAAAGGGATAAAAAAAAAAAACTTTGTTGGCATCCTTCTATGATCTAAAGTGTCCCCTCTCACGGTCTCATTAATTTTACCCTGGAGGAACCCTTAAAATAGTTTTGAAGTCTTCAGCTGGGTTCACACCAATGCAATGGCATGTGATTCGCACCGCATTGCTGATGCAAATTCAGCCAAACAGTTTTTATGTCTGAAATCGCATTCGCACCAAAATGGTGCGGGACCCTCTTTTTTTTTTTTTTGTCTGCACTGGAATCGGATCACATGGGTGTGCAGACCCATGCGATCCGATTCTATCCGATTATGCAGTTCGCACTGCGTTCTGCGAACCGATTTGGGTGTCGTTAACTTTATATTGACACCCGCAGTGGTTCGCAGAGATGCAGAAACTCGCACAGGAATCGCTGTGGTTCCTGCATCGCACCAGTGTTGACCCAACCTCAAGGAACACCTGTTATAAATGATTAAATCTTAATTTCATAGTAAATGAGTGTGGTCAGTAAGCTGAATAAAGAAGATGGCATACCTAGGATACTTGAGACCCAAAGCCAAGCATTTTACTAAACTCCCTTTCTCTACATGAAAAGAAATACTGCGTGTAAAAATTGTAGTGTCCCTTTACACTAGTTGGTGGAAAAGGGGATCCCTACATTAGGGGGGCATTGGAGTAACACCCCCCTTACTTTGGAAGTTGGGGGGGTAAATCAGCACAGGAGTGACCTTTTACATTGGTAGTGGCAGTAAAGGAACTACACTGCATCTGGGCACCACAAACCAAAAACATGATTTAATTCGTTTTTAATATTCAAAGTAAACTCCCCCACCCATCTCTTCATTCTTAAAAAAAACACCAGATGATTCATGTAGCATTTACCTCCTGGAATCCATTTGCCCTTAGCTCAAGCATGCATGTAGGAGAGTGTGCTTAGTTGAGAAAACCCCTCCTCCTCTTTTCCCCTGCTGAAGACTCCTGGGATGTATAACATCATTTTGCCTGGGCAAGAAACCAGGAAGTAACTGAAGACATGTAAAAAAAACAACAACTTTTCTATCTATTTCCTAATGCTATCAGCATGAGAATTACAAATGTGGTTTGGGAGAGTGATGTTCCACGGAGAAGACAAGCAAGGCACAACATTTTGGTTGTCTTTATGTAGATCAGTCGCGGTAAACTGATCTTTTTCACATGTATATTAACCCCTTGACGCCGGCTGCATGCCTATATAATGCCGCTCGGCAGGTGGGCCTTAAAGTCGAGCGGCTGCATATATTTGGCCCTGTTAAAAGAACTTGCTATGCTGACAGCGTGCTCCCAGCATGGAAGCCGGCGGGTCCTGGAAAGCTCCTGATGCGTACTTGCGATTGGGAGCGTTCTGATCGTGTGACCGCAGGCAGCCAATCGCAGCAGTCACGTGACCCAAATTCCCACCTACTTGTTAACTCTTAAAGGGCTGGGAGGCGGTCGGTGCAAAGAGGTTAACTTTTACAGTTCATGTAAAACCTAAACTGTTTTTAGTTTTGGAAATTATGGAAGGGTTAGAACATTTGTTGGGCTTTTCCTGGGTAGAGTCACCCCTTGTATTGGTGTTTTGACAATTGTCTCTGTACAGAAGGTAATAAGAGATCCAAAATTCTTGCGTTGTCAAAAGAACGAGGGATAATGAAAATCTTCCAGCGGGGAAACCTGTTCTCACTGTCTTGCTTCCTGCAATTTCTATGTATTTACTTTAAGAAAACTGTCATTTCCTGTAAAGCTAATAATCCGACTTCCCCCCTCTGCTTGTGTAGGATTTAAATATCCGCTGGGAGTAATAAAAACAGGCAGGCAGGCCAGCTTCATGAGCTACATGTCATATGTACCGTATATACTCGAGTATAAGCCGTCCCACCTAATTTTGCCACCAAAAAAAATGAACACGTTTTGACTCAAGTATAAGCCTAGGGTGTCCATCTGCATGCCTCACTGTGCCCAAAGTATGGTACCTTGATCGGCATTGTCTCCTGGTGCTGTGCCCATCTTTAATCTTCTGTCCCGGCGCTGTGATACATTCAGTATAAGCCGTGTAGTGTAACCAAGCGCCGCCGCCTCCTCCTCCGTGACGGAACACTGACTCGGTTTCCCAGCAGTGAGTCAGCCTATCACGGACGACGAGGAGGAGGAGGAGGAGGAGGTGGCGGCGCTGCTTAGTTACACTACACGACTTACACTGAATGTTTCACAGCGCGGGGCATAATAGGATTAAAGATGGGCACCGTGCCGCTGGGAGATAGAAGACTGAAGATGGGCACAGCGCTGGGGGATTAAGCTGCAGATGGCTACAGTGCCGGGAGAGACTTGAGTATAAGCCGAGTCTCAAAGTGTGCTGAAAAACTCTGCTTATACTCGAGTATATACGGTATGTGCCTTGGTGTAAGGGAAGAATTAGAACCTCTGTCAGCTTTTTATTGCTGTTTTCTACTCTTCGCTAGCTTTATGTGAACTTCCAGCAGATTTAAAAGGCAGAAATAGTTCATTTAAATGATTGCGTTTTCAGTGTAAGTGCTTGCATTGTACTAGGGTTGTCCCGATACCGATACTAGTATCGGGACCGATTCCGAGTATTTGCGGGAGTACTCGTACTCCCGGAAATAACCCCGATACCGAAATAGAATACTCCCGCCGCCGTTACGCCGCATCCCGCCGCCGTTACGCCGCATCCCCGCTGCCGCCGACTGCTTAATACGCGCAGGGAACATTACAGCTATCATTTGAATAGCTGTAATGATTCGCGCCGCGTATAGACACTCCCCCTTGCTCGGGTGAACTGACCAATACCGAGCAAGGGGGAGTGTCTGTACGCAGCGCGGCGCGAATCATTACAGCTATTCAAATGATAGCTGGAAGCGCGTATTAAGCAGTCGGCGGCAGCGGGATGCAGGTAAGGGGGACATGGCTGGATATGGGGGGAGACATGGCTGGATATGGGGGGGGACATGGCTGCATCTGTGGGGGGACATGGCTGCATCTGTGGGGGGACATGGCTGCATCTGTGGGGGGATATGGCTGCATCTGTGGGGGGACATGGCTGCATTTGGGGACACATTTAAAAAAAAGTATCGGTACTCGTACTCAGTCCTAAAAAAGTGGTATCGGGACAACCCTACATTGTACTTTTGTATCGGCCTCTTGCGGCCTTTCCTTACAGTAGTAAAGCTAAGAGTGAATGACGAGCAAAGAAACCGCTTGATTCATTGGGGTGCTATGGCTTTCACTGCCCAATCAAAGGGTGGGGAGGAGACCTGTAAGTGAAACTGCAGCAGATTAAAAATCTGGTCCTCCTCCTCTTCCAGACAGGCCTAAGCAGTGTGGCGCAGCTGTGTGAATCTCAGGAAAGGATGCACTGAAATACAAGCCCTTTTGTCGGGTAAAACGGCTCTGCATGGAACACCTGTGCTTCCTATAGGGGTGTGTGGATCGGGCATGCCTGTGTCAATGAGGCCTTTAAAGAGTTTGTACTGAGTTCTTTAACATTTTTCCTGGACTGACTGGGCCTGCTAAAGTGGAAAAATAACGGATCTACTGGCAGCATTACTGGTAATAAAATATGTGTTATGGGGGACTTGGGAAAAACAAAAGCTGCTCTGTTAATGCTATTGACAGACTGCTTCATTGATGCCATTTTTTTTTTCTTTTTACCATAGTTCTACTTTAAAAGAGAAGTATGTGTTTTTGTTTTTTCTCTTCCCATATTCATACTTGCCTAGCTGGATGCAGAATCTGTCCCACAGCGTCTCTGCACTTAAGAAAAAAACACCAAAATAAAGCTCTATTTGTGGGAAGAAAATAACAATTTCAAATGGGTACAGTGTTGCATGACTGTGCAATTGTCATTCAAAGTGCGACAGCACTGAAAGCTCAAAATTGTCCTGGGCAGGAAGGCGTGAAAGTGCCTGGTATTGAAGTGGTTAAAGTGTGACTAAACCCCCAGCAGTAAAATCAGTCTATATATGAATTAAAGCATGTTTCTTATACTCACTGTAGAACTTGAGTGGTTAATCCTCTGCAGTGTGTAAAAAAAAAAAAGTCTGTTTGATCCTGTCTTCTCTGATCCTCTTCCACTGTCCCCAATCCATCTCCTAATAGTACAGAGCCTTTGGAGCAGGGGTGTCAAACTCAATTTCATCGTCGGCCACATCAGCATAATGATTGCCCTCAAAAGGTCCGGTTGTATCTGTAAGATTAGATGTCCAGCGCATCCCCCTCCCCTTACATTGGATGTCAAGAGCCACCCCACCATCAGACGTTGAGTCCCCCACTCTCCCTTACATCAAGCTGGATGCTTTGCTTGAAAACAGAAAGTAAGGGTCTGGAGGAGGACCAGAGGAGGGCTGGAGCTCTCCTGCAGCTGTGCTTTGGAGTCAGTCTGCACATGCTCAGTTTGGTGTGTGTTGCTAGAGATTTTTTTTTCCTTGGCCCTGTGCTGATCACATGCATTCTCCCAATCGGCACTGTCCAGACAGAGGATCAGGGGTCCTGCATCCTCCATAGGACAATCGTGGGAGGCTTAAATCAGACACTTAGAAGTCACAAGACTGCTCTAACTGCTGATAAAAAAAAGGTATTTAGCAATTAATATTTTCTAAAATAATTGCATTTCCATGTTTTGTATACGGTGAGAGACCAGATATAGTGAATGCAGGGTCCTGGGTTGGTGACATTTCAACTTTATTAGATTCAGCCTGGGTTTGCACTTGTGCTTTTGCGAGACACTGCATGTGATACGCACAAGAATCGCACCGCATTCCTGTGCACATCACATGCTGGGTCTGTGCAGGATCCTTTTTTTTTTTTTTTTTCCCGCACATGAATCGCATCACACCCATTCAAAGTGATTCTGTGAATCACACTGTTTTGTGAGCTGTCTCACAGGGTCATTAATCTAACATTGACATCCGTAGCAGATGGCATGGGCGCTGTGCGATTGCAGTGCAGGAAACGCACGGTATTTGCTGCGTTTCCCGCATCGCGTCAGTGTGAACCTAGGCTCTATGTCATGTTTATATTCTATTCTGATTTGTTCATATGTAATGGTGCTCCTCGTATTTGTTGCCTTGTTTTGCTGCTTGGATGAGACTGTCGTCTTGACACATCGCTCCTTTCACAGTAGAAGTGCTTTAGGGGGAAGCGGGTCACTTTGCGACTTTGTGTTGAATGACGTAGACCTCTGATTGCACGCAGGAACCGCCAATGTGCCAGGTGAATGGACCTCGGCTCATAATTGAGTGTACCAGACTTTCATTACCATTTGAATGAACTACTGGAGACTGTCAACATCTTTTTGCTACGCTGCTCACGTCACCTTGTATAGAGGCGCAGGGTGACTCATCCGTCTCTACATCTTCATTATATGAGTAATGTCCATGCCAAAGGCCCTGGGTGCCAACTATTGGACCACTTTTTATTCTTAAATGTTCATAAAGAAACTGCACATAAATCTCCACTGCTGTGATTCGCTCTGTTCTCATCTGTGCATGTTTATTCAGCACTTTTCTTTATGCAGATCTACATTTGTGTGTTACCATGTGTAACGGGAGTGCCCGTGGAACCCAGAATCCCTTAGAAAGTATGAGATACCCTTGCTTCAGCTCCCCATGCATCTCTTATGTCTAAATCACCCTATGTCTATTAGGGGCATAGGGTGACTGATTAATTATATCTTGGACTACTTAAAATGGGACAGTAATATTCATTAACAATATTTCTCAAGAAATATGAAGATGTTATTTGGGCATTCCAGGAAATTCAATGTAACAGGCCGACCGTCTATTGCTTAACAATTCTATTGTCATCACCCCCAAACACCTGTCTGTTGTAATGTTAATGAATCCAGACAAACTTCTAAGGATCCTTTCATGGGGGCTTGGGCTAATTGACCCTGTATTGTATGAAAGGATTCCTGTGATGATGTGCATTGAAGTTCAGGAGACAGCCAGGCTGCTAAAAGGAATTGGATAATTAGCATGTTAATTGGGTCTGGTCACAGGTGTATTTCCAGAGTAATACGATGCACCTCCTCTTTTGGTGTATAAAACTTGTAGTCTTTTCAATAAAGATTGTCAGTCCTGCTTGAACCCCAAGACAGAGCTTGGTCTCGTTATTGGGGGGAGAATTATTCTTATGGGTCTTGCTCGCCTGACTGGAGTGTCGGTAGCTGCCTTGGTGTTCGGGAATGAAATATCGTAAACGACGTTAACCCCCCTTTCATACACAGGGTGTTGTTTCACCATGTGAAGACAACTGACTGGTGGGTTGCAGAGACCCTTATGTTAAATGAGCATATCGGCTGACAACAGCTCAAAGTTTTGCACAGAGCAGGCCCGATCCTGTCTTCTGGGATCCCTTGCTGGTGCTCCTGACTCCTTCCCCTTGTCGAGTACTCCTATAGCAAAGAGGTGCGTTTTTGGTTCAATAGACTTCAATGGAGACGCTGCAGAAAGGCATGTAGTGCGTTTTTGACTTGTTTTTTTCATTTGCCCAGCAAAAAATTTGCCAAAAAAAGCATAAGAAACGCAAAACGCATGTGTCCAAAAAGCACTGCAGGAACGGATCAAAAGCAAACCGCATAGAAGGGAACCAGGCCTTGTAGGAATGTGCCTGCCTGCCAAGTACTTTCATGGCAAGAAAGCAATAGGTAGATAAGATTCAAAATGGCTTTTCAAATGACGTTAAAGTGAAATTATTTTATAATTTATATATATTTTATATATATTTTTATGTTATACTTGGCTGCTCTGTGCAATGGAACCTCTCCTCCTTGGCTCCCCCCCATGCTGAGTGACCTCAAAGCAAGCCGCTTGCATTGGGGGGACTTGTGCATGCTTGAACTTGGCCCCACCCCTGTTCCCTCCTCACTGGCTGTGATTGACAGCAGTGGGAGCCAATGAGGAGGCAGAGAACCGAGACAGCAGCCACTCTTGTGCACATTGCTGGATCGAGATGGGGGGGGGGGTAGCTGCATAGTGGAAGGTTATATTATTATATATTTTTTTTACCTTCATGCGTAGAATGCATGAACGTAAAAAAATAAATTAAAACCTTTAGGTTTTACAGCTACTTTAACATTATGTGAGTGTTATAGTGGTGCTCTTTAAAAATAAAGAGAAGTGTAATTATTTTTTTAGATGCTCTTACCTCTGGAATCTCCAAATAACATTAAAAGCATGAATTTTAATCGACCTGCCAGTAACTATACAGACCTCATATATGGGTGGGGTTATCCTGGCACAGGCAAGAAATAATTTTTAGTCATCTGGTTCTGGAGATTAGATTCCATATAAACAACCTTCCTAGTTTAAAATACGAAAATGAAATCATTGGTAGGTTTTCTATCCAGATTGTAACCACTCTGCCACACTGACGTTCCATTTTTCATATGTAAATCGGTCTTTTTTTTATTAGTACGTTAAAGCTGAACTAAAACCCATTTATTTCAGTATTCCAAAAGGGGTTACATTTAGGACATGCTGTGAATGACTGTCACAGTTGCTTGTGCTTTTATTCATGAGGTTTAAGCCCCAGTTCACACTATAACCCACATCTGAATCGCACAGGAACAGCACCGCATTCCTGCGCAATTCAAATGCGATTCAGTGTGGTGCCATTTGCGCCCATTCGATTTGAATAAGCTCAAATCGCACCAAAGAAGCGCGGGCACCTTTTTTGGAGCCACACTGCAACCTGATCACATGGTCATTTTGTACCATGCGATCCAGTGTAGGCAAAACCGCACTGCATATGCAATGTGTTTGGAGTGTCATAAACGTTGTATTGGCACTCGTAGCGGATCATAAATACAGTGCGATTGGAATGCGGTGCAGGGATTGCTGGGTTGCTGCACCGCGATTGTGTGAACCTAGGCTAAATCATTTTTACTAAATAAAATAAAAACTGCTTGAAGCGGGAGTTCACCCGAAATTTTTTTTTTAACATTAGATTGATGCTCATTTTGTCAAGGGGAATCGGGTGTTTTTGTTTTTAAAATCAAAGCAGTACTTACCGTTTTTAGAGAGCGATCTTCTCCGCCGCTTGCGGGTATGGTCTGCGGGACTGGGCGTTCCTATTTGATTGACAGGCTTCCGACGGTCGCATACATCGCGTCACGTAAAGCCGAACGTCGGTGCGGCTCTATACGGCGCCTGCACACCGACGTTCGCTAACTTTCGGAAAATCTTGATGCGATGTATGCGACTGTCGGAAGGCTGTCAATCAAATAGGAACGCCCAGTCCCGCAGCCCATACCCGGAAGCGGCGGAGAAGATCTATCTCTAAAGCGGTAAGTACTGCTTCGTTTTAAAAAAAACAAAAACGCCCGATTCCCCTTGACAAAACGAGCCTCAATATGTTAAAAATTTACTTTTTGGGTGAACCTCCACTTTAAGGCCCCTTGCACACTTATACGACTGTCCCACGATTTGTGATGGCAATGTAGCATGACAAGTCGTTCCCCATGATTTCCAATGACAACCATTCATATTAGTACGACTTCAAAGTAGTCCCTGTACTACTTTGGTCTGATTTTGATACCACTTACACAGGCATTCCCTGAAATAGCGGCCACGAAATTGCGGTAAAATCTAGCAACTTTGACGCAGTAGTGTGAACGGAGCCTAAAAGTGTTAGCTACAGTATTTGTTTTCTGTTCAAGGGTGAACTGGCCCCTACAGTGTGAAAAGCCTTTTATTTATCCCTTTGCAACAGCATGGAGCTGTGCACATTGCACAAGCAGTCTGTTTCTTTCAATGGAGCGCGTGAACACACTCACCCACAACTCCAAGTTTGATAGGTACTCAGGGACGGGTTCACAGACATCCGGCAAAATGGGAGCTGTGGGTGAGATCGTACACGCGCTCCGTCTCTATTGACAAGAATAGGCTGCCTGTGCACCGCTCCATGCTGCTCGGAACAGAGAAATAAGCGGCTGTACACGCAGATTGACCCATTGAATTGGCCCTTAAACTTTACATCTATCGAAGACTAATGCCCTGTACACGATCCGAAAATTGGACGAAAAATACCGCTTTTGACGTGATCGTACGATATTCGGATCGTTAGTACACAGCTTTCGAGAGCCGATCACGACGGTTCATACAATTTTATTATTCAATCGGACAAGCACGGAAATTTTCCTCGTACAGTACCAGATTGTACAATTTTTGTTTAGTCAGTACAGTTGTCGTCCAAAATTACAATACAAACGCATGACATCACTTCCGATTTTTTTTTTTTTTTTTTTTTTTTTGTCGTACCAGAATTTTTGTGACTAGTAACCTATTCAATTTCTACTTTAGATTAGTCAGCAAAAAGTCGGACAAACTGTTGTCCGATTTCCGGGGGCAAATTTCAATCCGCCTATGGCCATTCCTCTCGGTTTGTGAGAAGTCGATCTGATGAATGGGCTTGTTGGAAAGTTTTGGTGCGAGTCCCCTGTCGGAATATAATAGCACAACAGGAAGGATTCCGCATTTACCTTGATTGCGTGGATGGGGGAATTCGTTCAGTTTTTTTATTTAATCGACCCGCTTATCGAAAAAAAAAAAAAAAAAAAAAAAAAACTGTATTGTCACGCTGTAAAAGTACCGTATTTATCGCGGTATAACCCGCTCCCGTGTACAACGCGCACCCCTAAATTGCCCCGAATCCTGTGGGGGGAAAAAAAGTATTTTTTGTACTTACAGTTTTGGTGTCTTGCGCGGCGTCCATCGGCGGCCTTGTCGGGTCCGGCGTCTGTCTGCGGCTTCGGGTGTCCTCTTCGTCGGGTACGGGTTCTTCTGCAGCTTCCGGGGGTCCTCTTCGTCGCGTCGGGCGTCCGTCTGCGGCTTCGGGTGTCCTCTTCGTCGGGTACGGGTCCTTCTGCGGCTTCCAGGGGTCCTCTTCGTCGGGTCCGGTGTCCTCCTGCGGCGTCCTCCCCGCTCGTTTCCCACGCCGAGTTTGAATACTGCGCCGACATACGCTCAGGACGTCAGCGCGAGAGGCGCCGAGACTGCCTGAAGATACACGAGTGTACTGCGCTCGGTATATGCCGGCGCAGTATTCAAACTCGTGGCGGGTATGGGTGTATACCGCGCACCCACGATTTTGCCCTGATTTTCAGGGCAAAATAGTGCGCGGTATACGCCGATAAATACGGTAAGTAAAGCAAAAAAAACATGTATTGGCAGGATCAACAGGTGATAAATGTTCAGGAGGGATTCCGACTAACTGCATCATGCAATTTTTTTTTTTTTTTAAAACTATCATAATTGCCTAGGTGAATGCATTATTGGTCCGATGCTGCATCTATCCCCCACGGCGCTAACAATGAGAACCGGGCGATCAAACGCCGCCGATCATTTGGTTCTCACAGCTCTGTAAACCTAGTCGGCTGCTTTGGAGGGGATGGGAGCAGCCAGCCCAGGCTCTCAGCGTCTCGCTAAGCTGGCTGTCGGTCCAGGGATCTGGTGGATCTCAACTCTGTTGTTGTGATGATGTGGCGCCTGGACCGACTCTGTGACGTCGGCAGGGAGCAGACCTCAGCCCGCTCTCTTCTGAAAACGGGTGACAGGAATGCTAAATGGACTGCACAGGAGAAGAGCAGCTTTTTAAATATAGCCGTGTTTCTAAGTTTTAGTTCTCCTGTGGTCATGTTTTTGGTTTACCCACAGAAGCAGCAGCCGTGGTAATAAATGCAGACCAGGACAGCCATGCAACAGTGCGCATCAAGTGCTGTGAGCGTTAATATCCGTGTTAGCGCAAATGACGGGCACTCATCCAAAGTGCTGACTATGGGAAATCCTCCAATGGGGACACTAGTAATGGTGATAACCAGGGATTCTCTCACTTTGGAGGGATTTCCGCTCGTGTTTCTTTTGTGACTATGGAACAGGAAGTGAAGGGAAATCTCCCCAACATGACACCAAAGAAAAAAACAAAGCAAAAATCCGACAGAGAGATTATATACCCCCCCCCACTCTAAAGAAATGGGAGGGGAAAAAACATGTTTTTTTTGGCTTTGGATATATATGGGCCAATCGTAGACTTGTTATATTCATAAGATTGCATCCCCTGTGTTCATAACACTCGTCTTCTCAATTATTTTCTGGATTGATTATGTTCTGGCCAAAGTTTGTGTTTTTACTTTTGTTATAATAAATATGTGAATTTAAAAAAATAATAATAATTTCTTCATCAGTTTAGGCCAATATGTATTCTTCTACATAGAGTATATTGATTTGTGCAAAAGTTATAGCGTCTACAAACTATGGGAAAGATTTATGGCATATTTTTTTTTTTAATTGGTAATGGCGGTGATCTGCAATATTGGCAGTATTGCAACGGACAGCTCAGACACTTTTGACACGTTTTTGGGACCATTGACATTTATACAGCGATCGGTACCATAAAAATGCATTGACTACTGTCTAAATGTCACTGGCAGGCAAGTGGTTAACACTAGGGGGCGATCAAAGGGTTAAATGTGTGTTCCCTCAGCTTGTTCTAACTGTATGGGGATAGGACTGACTAGGGGGAGGAGACAGATCGTTGTTCCTAGTCCTACTTGGTAGGAACACACAATTTGTCTCCTCTCCCCTGACAGCACAGGGATTGGTGTGTTTACACACACAAATTCCCGTGCTGGCATTCGTGAATGCGATCGCACTTGCCCACTGGCCACACGCATCGGGTTCCTTGCTGTGCAGCGGGTGCTTGTTGGCGCGTGTTGGTTTTACACAGAACAGCTTTGATCCTCCTCTTCTCAGGTCCCCGTCTTGTGCTCCTAGCCCCTCCCGGGGGTCCTCTCCCCTAAACCTGGAAACAGGCAGTGATGTGCTTGTGTGTCGCTTTGCCTGTGTGGTCAGCCTGTTCCCACTACATGGCAGGCTTGAATGATGTTCAGATGTTCTGGAAAGTTTTATACAAAATTTCGTAAGACTTTTCCTGAGAATTATTCACTTGAATAGCATACAAGAAATGCGTACATTAATAAATATAACGTATTGTATTGAGGATTTGAACTTGGTTGACTCCTTTTCTTTGCACTAGACCACAGAACAGAGTAACTATAAAAATCCCTAAATCAAATCGATGTACGAAAGGTGTGATCTCGCATTTTCAGTGGGTGCCAAAGGCAATGCGTCGGTGTGAGCGGGTTCTAGAGGTGACTGTGCCGTGCCAAAACGCATCGCTGAGTGCATCAATGTCAGGAGCTCTCTTGCAACAAGTGACTCAAACCTTTAGTTCCACATGAAGGAAAAGCACTTGTATTGTGAAGGTTTAGATAAGGATTGTAAATCAGCAGTCTGAGTCAGCTCTGAAACTCTTATTGCTCATCATGTGTGTCAGATCAGCAAATATTGACTTCAGCATTGCAGACTCTGCCTACACAACCGCTGATAATGTCAATTTCCCCGACTTGTATAACCTGACATTCTGGATGCCGAGCTGTTGTAAAAGTGCACTAGATATCGCCATGAATTATGGGAGCGTTGTATACTGAGGAAGATGACGTCCGGTTTGTGGTTTTAGGATATCTTATCAGGACGGAAGCATTAGTGTAGCCCCAGGCACATCAAAGGGGGCGCACAATAGCTTTGTTTAAATTTACTATTGGTACGTTTTATTGCAATGCATCCAGGTAAATCATTAATATAACATTGAGGTGCTTTTAAAGGCTCAGCATTTTTGACCTTAAGCCCAGGTTCACACTGGGTACGATTTGCTTCGATTTGAGATGCGATTTCACATGTGAAATCGCATCTCAAATCGGCGGCAATTGTCGGCAATGACACTGTCCTAATCGGTGCGACGCCGCATCTGCGGCGCTGCACCGATTTCAAAAAGTAGTTCCTGTACTACTTTTTGCGATTTCGGGCCGCGATTTACGTAGACATCTGTGCAGAAACCTGCACAAATGTCTCTTAAATCGCAGCCGAAATCGGGACTGCCAGCGGGAGTGAAGCCGTGCGAGTTCAGCTGAACTCGCACGGCTTCACTCCCGCAGTCCAGTGCGAACCAGGGCTGAAGGATCACTAAAGAAATATTTTTTTTATTTTTAAAATAACAAACATGTTATACTTACCTCCACTGTGCAGCTAGTTTTGCACAGAGTGGCCCTGAACCTGGTCTTCTGGGGTCCCTCGCTGGCTGTCTCGGCTCCCCCCGCAAGGACTCGACACCTTAATGCGAGCTTGGTGTTGAGTGCTTGCGGTCGTGCTCCCCATGATACAGTTAGCGGCCATAGCCGCTCACTGTACCACTCGGCCCTGCCCCCGGTGCGCCGCATCATTGGATTTGATTGACAGCAGTGCAAGCCAATGGCTGCTCTGCTTTCAATCAACCAATGAATGAGCGGGGAAGATGGCAGAGAAGCCTGCTCATTCACGGCGCAGGACTTTCGAGGGGTCAGGTAAGTAATCGGGGGGGGGGGGGGGGGCGCTAAGCCTCAGATGTTTTTTTAGCTTAATGCATAGAATGCATTAAAGTGGAGGTTCACCCAAAAAAAAATGTTTTAACATTACATTCAGCCGAGTTGTCATAATGACAATCGGCCGTTTTTTTTTTTTTTTTTTTTTTTATCACCGCCGCTTCCGGGTATGTCTTCTGCGGGACTGGGCGTTCCTAATTGATTGACATGCTTCCGACCGTCGCATACTGCGCGTCACGAGTTGCCGAAAGAAGCCGAACGTCAGTGCGCAGGCGCCGTATAGAGCCGCACCGACGTTCGGAAGCCTGTCAATCAATTAGGAACGCCCAGTCCCGCAGAGGACATACCCGGAAGCAGCGGTGAAAATACGGTATGTACAGGGATAAAATAAAAAAAAAAACAGCCAATTGTCTTCTCGGGTCCCTCTTCAGTACTCCTGGCCCCTCCCTCGCTGTTGCGTGCCCCCACAGCAAGCGGCTTTCTATGGGGGCACCCGAACAGAGTCACCACTCCCTGTGTCCAGTTAGACATGGAGCTTCAGCTTGGCCCCGCCCCCTCTCCTGATTGGCTGACTGACTTTGACAGCAACGAGAGCCAATAGCGCCTCTTCTGTGTCTCAGCCAATCAGAAGGGATAGTCTCAGGTGACTGAGACACTCCTGGACAGAGATGGGGCTCAGGTAAATATTGGGAGGTGCTAGGGGGTTGCTGCACACAGAAGGCTTTTATCTTAATGCATAAAAAAAAAAACTTCTGACTTTAAAACTTTTGTTTAAAGGGGTTGTAAACCCTCTTGGTTTTTCACCTTATAGGTGAAAAAACTTTTTCTTGGTGCTGCAGCCCCCCCCCCCCCTCCCGTTTTTTACTTACCTGGACGCTTTTATCTTCTGTTCGGGAACGAGCACACCATTTGCGGTTTAGTACCGGCAACAACTGACGCACAAAAGTGTGATTGCAGCCTATAGATGACTTGCGCGTGTATGTATATGTATATGTATATGTATATATATATATATGTATATGTATATATATATGTATATGTATATGTATATATATATGTATATGTGTGTATGTATATATATATATATATATATATATATATATATATATATATATATAATACATTTTTTTTTTTTCACGATAATGGAAATGATATGCTCAAGAAGTAATCTGATTTTGGCACATTGGCTACCTAGCTTCTGTATCATATCACATAAAGGCACCTGCAGAGAAAAGTGACACTTTGTTGCAATTTGCTATATCACCTAATGGGCTGATTACTTCTAATGCCCCACTGATGTCTCTGAACAGCCCACTCCTGCTAAATGAGATCCATCTGAGTGAATGCATCAGATTTATGACAGAAGCCATCAAGGCCAACACACCAAAATACGAGTGCGTGTGTATATATATATATATATATATATATATATATATATATATATATATATATATATATATATATATATATATATATATACGAGTGCGTGTGTATGTGTCCCCTATATTTAAGTTGATGGAATAACTGGTCCTTCTATACAGACACCCAGTGTTGCCATAGGACGCGGTTTGTGCTGATACAGGGGGTGGGTGCCGCATACCTTTCAATGGTCCTTGTTCTCCCCCCATTCTGAATCCCCTGGCACAGTTCCAGCATGGCTCCCATGACACAGAGATCGCAGCAGAATATCAATAAGTCTCAGAATTCGGGCCCCTTTGGAAGCTGAGAATCTCAGGAATTTCCTCACTGAGGGGTGGGGCGGCGCTTCCTCTATGAATTCAGGCTTTTCAGTTGGGTTAGAGAGACGCTGGCTGACTTCATCTTGGCCTCCCCGTAGATAAGACCTATATTCACTGCATAGAATGCATTAAGGTGAAAGATCTTTAATGATTTAGAACCACTTTAAGCTCTGGCTCACACCAGTGCCGTTTTGAAGTCGTGCTACTTCAGAGCGACTTCAACTCAGAGCGACTTGCCATTATCTGTTTATTCCCTAGGGCAGGGATCCTCAAACTACGGCCCTCCAGCTGTTGAGGAACTACACATCCCATGAGGCATTGTAAAACTCTGACATTTACAGACACGACTAGGCATGATGGGTAATTACAGTTCCTGAACTGGAGGGGCATAGTTTGAAGGCCCATTAAAAAGGGTCTGTGCTAAAAAAAAAAAAATGTGTGTGTGTGTGTATATATGTATATGTGTATGTGTGTGTGTGTATATGTATATGTATGTATGTGTGTATATATATATATATATATATATATATATATATATATATATATATATATATATATATATATATATATAAAATATATAAAATATATAAAAATAAATGTCGCTGAAGTCTCTATGATTGTCGGAGGCTGGGCGCGATGTTATGACGTCACGCCCGGCCTCTGCATTAAAAAAAAACGGCGCCGCTTTGGCTGTGAAGCAGTGATCCTTTTTTTTTTTTTTTTTTTTCGGCCTTGAGGTGAGATGTGGGGTCTTATTGACCCCATATCTCACTGTAAAGAGGTCCTGCCATGCATATTCCTATTACAAGGGATGTTTACATTCTTTTTTCATTTCATTCTTCATTTTTTTTTTTTTTTAAAGTGCCCCTGTCGCCGTGTGCTCGCTTGCAATAATTCTAGCCCTAGACCTCCTCTGTAACTCAAAACATGTAACCAGTAAAAAGATTTAAAGCGTCGCCTATGGAGATTTTTAAGTACCGAAGTTTGGCGTCATTCCACGAGCGTGTGCAATTTTGAAGCGTGACATGTTGGCTATCTATTTACTTGGCGTAACTTCATCTTTCACATTATACAAAAAAATTGGGCTAACTTTATTGTTTTTTTTTTTTAAAGCATGAAACTGTTTTAAAAAAAAAAATGCGTTTGAAAAATTGCTGCGCAAATACTGTGCGAGATAAGAAGTTGCAATGACCGCCATTGTATTATCTAGGTTCTTTGCAAAAAAAAAAATAAAAAAAAATTCTATATATATATATATATATATATATATATATATATATATATATATATATATATATATATATATATATATATATATATATATATATATATATATATATATATATATATATATATATATATATACATACATACATACATACATACATACATACATACATACATACATACATTTGTTTGGGGGTTCTATGTAATTTTCGAGCAAAAAATAGCAAAAAAAGATGACCTTTACATGTAGAAACAAAGTGTCAGAATTGGCCTGGGCCTGAAGTGGTTAAAAAGGAAAAAAGAGATAATACACTTTGTAAAAACATGCAAAAATGTTAACTTCCCTGTTTGATGTCAGCGATCATCCCCCTATGTGTGCAGAAGTTTTAGTAGTTCTTAATAAAAAAAAAAAAAAAAAAAAATATATATACATATATAACATTTTGACTTCTGCAGAAAGCATGCTCACAAGAATAGGTGATTTATTTGAGCCTGTGGTTGGGAAATAACTTGTTGAGTTTATTTACTTGCCAGCTCTATCAGTATGCCATTCATGTGCTGTACTGGTTCCCCGGCTGCTGGAGGGACTCTGCATAATTTAAGTCGCGGCACTGTAGTTTTAATACGACTTTTGTAGCTGCAGGGTGCAGTAATGGCGTGTGCTTTCTGTGAATTCAGCGATCATTATTTTTATTCCACATCACATGCCTGTCCCCCCTCCTCTTCCTCTGTGTGTTCTATCACAAAGTAGGCAGTTAATGGGAAGTCAGTAGTGCACACCAGATTCTCTATCTGCATGTCTTAGACCTGTTCATCCTCCTACCTTCCGCTAGCAGCAGTAGCGTCCATTGTGGCGGCTCACACCCTCCCTCGCTGGTAAAGACTACTTTAATAGAAGGTGGAATATAGCTGCTGGAAATCCATGAATAAAAAATGATGTTTTCCAAAGAAGCAGATGTGCCCTACACAGGGAATAGATATTAAAGTGTACCTGTCATCCAGACACAACAAAGGAGAACATTTATAGGCTGAACTGATATAGTCTTTGATATAGTCTTTAATGTAACTTGGAATTTTTGAGCTTAATGTCCACAGTTTGTAATAGATTGGCAGGCAGACATATCAGTCCAGTATGAAAATGACCTGCATTTTAATGCACCTGCTTAAAGGCAAACTCCACTTTTTATACCATGTTACATCCATTTTTAGTGCTAAGTGGACCTCCAACCTCCCCTCTCACCATTTTCAGTTTGCGGGGTTTCTTCTCCCCTGCAGCTGCTATTGCATGCAACAGACAAAATTGTTGTTCTTGGAACTCCAACTGAAAGTTGATATCTGGGAGCTGGAGGAAGAGTCTACGGGAACCTAGCAATGCATGATCACAGATGAAAAACTTTGCAGGTGTCTACCCAAAAAAAAATTTTTTTTTGCTTAAAATATACATGCATGTACTATATTCATTTTATTGATTTTTTTTCCCCCAAGAAATGTGACTCTGTAAAAAAAGTAGGAGATACCCTTGTTTCAGCTTCCCCGGACCATCTTATGTCTAAAATCCTCCCATGTCCACTAGGGGCATAGGATGACTGAGAAATTATCCACAATATATTCCAGGATATCTGTAAAGGACTAATTACTGTTTGTTGATTCTGAACTCAACCTGGCTGCCTGTGTAATGTAAATTTAATCCAGACTAACTTCTAAGGGCCCTTTCACACGGGGCGGATCAGTAATGATCCGCCTCCGTGTGTCAGTAAACCTTAGCGGGGATCCTCCGTAAAATCCCCGCTGAGCCGTCGGCTGACGGGGCGGTCTCCGCACACTGTGCAGGGACCGCCCTGTCTTTCCTCCGCTCTCCCCTATGGGGGGATCGGGTGAACACTGACCGTATGTGCGCGTTCATCTTATTCGCAGACAGAAGAAAAAATAGGATTTTTTTCCGTCCGCAAAATCGGAGCTTTGCAGAGGCGGGTGATTAGGGGTGTCAGTGGATGTTCATCCGCTGACACCCGCAATCACATAGGGACCAATGTATGTCCCGTTTTCATCTGCAACGGATGGATGAAAATGCGGACATACGGTCCGCACATGTGAAAGGGGCCTTAAGGTCTTCTCTTTGTGCATTGGGCTAATTGACCCTGCAATTGTGTGAAGGTGTATTTATGATAATGTGTATTGTAAGTTAGGAGTCGGCCAGTCTAGGGAACTCAAAGGTCAGGTCTCGGAGTCATTTTGAAATGCTTTGAAAACACAGCAAGAACGCATCAATAATACACCTGTTGCGTTAGCCACATAACCTATGAAAAACACACAATAAACACGGCAAAATCGCGTATGTTTTTGTGTCATTATCGTCCCATTTTTCTTTATCTGCAAAATGCTGAAAGCACCATTTTGCCCAATATGTTTCAGGCGCTGAAATTCCAGTGCATCTCTACGTTAAGTAATACCTTCCTGTTTTGACATAACACAGCTCTGAATTCCTTTGCATGTGGGGTAGATTTACTAAATCTGGAGCACTCAGAATCTATCTGTTGCTTGGTAGCCAGTCAGCCTCTAACTTCTACTTGTTCAATTAAAGGAAAAAAATGTTTTGCCTAAAATTAATGTCTGCAAGGTAGACAGACATAATAGTGTAATGATTCTGTTAAAAAACGAGTAAATACCTATTAAATTCCTTCACCTATAATACCTCCGGCGTTCTCGTTTCTGTTCTCTCATCCACTTCCTGGTTTGCGGCGCTCGTTCATGTAAGAACTACATTTTCCAGCATGCATTGCGGCACGCCCAGTAATTCACACCTCCTTGAAGTCTCTAACACGTAGAGAGCGTCCTGCCGCACAGATGTAGTTCCCAGGAGGGGGTGAGCACGTTACTGACCACCGCAGGAAAAGCCTCCCATCACGGTGGTCAGTAACAATCAGACAAGCAGGAAGTGAACAGAACAGAGAAGAAATAGAGCAACTTCTGAGCAAAAACGAACAATGAGGAAGTGAAAAGAGGAATGTCTGCAGGCAAAGGATGCATATTATGAAAAAAAAAGAAATTCCTTTACAACCCTTTTAAGCTTTGACAATAAAACTTGGAAGCTGATTGGTTTCTGTGCAGAGCTGCTCCAGATTTTTCACTCTCCAGTTTTAGTAAATAACCCCCATGATGTCAGCCCTGCCCACTTAATTTCTGATGGATTACAAAGAACACAGACCTCTCCTCATCTCCTTCATTCCCTGATGATAATTCACCTTTAGATACTTTTATACTACCTGTAACACTTAACCACTTAAGACCCGGACCATTATGCAGGTTAAGGACCCGAGGTGTTTTTACAATTTGGCACTGCGCTGCTTTAACTGCTAATTGCGCGGTCATGCAGTGTTGTACCCAAACAACATTTGTGTCCTTTGCTTTCCACAAATAGAGCTTTCTTTGTATGGTATTTAATTGCCTCTGCAATTTAATTTTTTTGCGATATAAATGGGAAAAAGACTGAAAATTTTGAAAAAAAAATATTTTCTACTATATGTTCTAAGAAAAATCGAATAAACTTTTAGGCCAAAATGTATTCAGCCACATGTCTTTAGTAAATAAAAAATGACAATAAGCGTATATTTATTGGTTTTCGCAAAAGTTATAGCATCTACAAACTAGGGTAAATTTTCTGGAATTTACACAGCTCTTAATTTATGACTGCCTATCTCATTTCTTCAGGTGCTAAAATGGCAGGGCAGTACAACCCCCCCCCCCCCAAATGACCCCATTTTGTAAAGTAGACACCCCAAGGAAATTGCCGAGAGGCATGTTGAGCCCATTAAATCTTTTTTTTTTTGTCCCAAGTGATTTAATGAGAAAAAAATATATATATATATTTTTTTTACAAAAAGTTGTCACTAAATGATATATTGCTCACACATGTCATCCTTATATGTGGAATTGCACCCCGAAATACATTTTGCTGCTTCTCCTGAGTACGGGATACCACATGTGTGGGACTTTTTTGATTTCACTCCTCACTACGACCCCTGTCACACTGAGGAGTTTTTCGGGCGGTACAGAGCTAAAAATAGCGCTGCTATACCACCTGAAAAACTCCTGCCCAGCCATCTCAATGTGAAAGCCCGAGGGCTTTCACACTGAGGCAATGCGCTGGCAGGAGAGAAAAAAATCTCCTGCTAGCAGCATCTTTGGAGCGGTGATAGGAGCAGTATGTATACCGCTCCTTCACCGTTCCTTCCCATTTAAAACAATGGGACACCGCGATAATACCTCTGCAGAGGCGCATTGCGGGCGGTATTAACCCTTTATCGGCCGCAATCCCTAATTATGAACACGTGATTATATGATGTTATATACATGTTCTGATTATTCAACAATTGGCCATAACATTATGTCCACCCACCATAACCAATCAAGGCATGGACCCCACTAGATCTCCTGGAGGTATGTTGTGGTATCTGGCACCAAGCTGTAAGCATACCTCCCAACATTTTGAGATGGGAATGAGGGACACCTACTAGCAAATGTATGTAGGCATAGGACACACCCCCTTAAAGGAGAATTAACCCCCCAAAAAAGGTTAATTAAAACCACAAGGGCTTTTTTTTTTTTTACCACTAATATTCCTTTATATTGGCTTTTAAAATTTACAAATGCAGCAATTTAGAATTTGGATAAAAGGTTTAGCACTGGGAAACTTAGATAAAAAGTGCATTTTATATACAACTATATAGATCGGACCAAAATGAGGGACAAATGAAGGGGAAAGAGGGACAGAGCTCCAAATCGGGGACAATCCCTTGAAATCAGGGACAGTTAGGAGCTATGCTGTCAGTAGTAGATCCTTTAGGTCCTCGAAGTTGCAAGTTGGGGCCTTCATGAATTGGACTTATGTTTACAGCACATCTCACAGATGCTCGATTTGGATTGAGATTTGGGGAATTTAGAGGCCACATCAACACCGCAAATCTGGTAATTGTGTTCATTAAACCATTCTTGAATTCATCAGACCAGGTTACATTCTTCTATTGCTTCCTGGTCCAGTTCTGATGGTCACACGCCCATTGTAGGCACACGGGTCAGCATGGGCACCCTGACCAGCCTGCAGTTACACAGCCACATACACAACAAATTGATATGCTCTGTGTATTCTGACATCTTTCTATCAGATATATAATAATCAGCAATTTAAGCTATAGTAGTTCTTCTATTGGATTGGATTACATAGGCCAGCCCATGTGCATCAATGAGCCGTGGCTGACCATGACCCTGTTTCCAGTACACTGGTTTTCCTTCCTTGGACCACTTTTGCCAGTCCTGAGCACTGCAGACCGGAAACATCCCACAAGAGCTGCAGTTTTGGAGTTTCTCTGACCCAGTCATCCAACCATTGCAATTTGGCCCTCTGCTCAAATGGCTTGTGTATTTTTTTCTGCTTTCATTAAATTAACTTCTCTTGCTCCCTAATATATCCCACCCACTTTCAGGTGCCATTGCCATTACATAATCAATGTTATTTACTTTGCCTCTCAGGGGTCATAATGTTCCGACATCATGGCACCCACGATCACACACCTTATAAATCAATAATTTAAAGACGGTTCCGACCTCCCTCAAGCAACGTATAATCAAACCCCTTCTAAAGAAACCCAAGTTCGACCCCCAAAGACCCAAACCATCGCCGACCTATAACCAGCCTTAACGTCTTTTCAAGATCATTGAGAAAGAAGTAGTACAATAGATACAACACCTTTTGGACACCCACAAACTACTGGACCCACTACAATTGGGTTTCCGCCCAGATCACGGGACGGATTTGGCACATCTCAAAATATGGGATGATGCCCTCGAAGCAGCAGATGAAGGAAAATCGTGTCTCCTGGTGCTGCTGGACCTTAGTGCTGCTTTTGACACAGTAGGCCACAACATTTTGCTAACTCGCCTCACGAAAGTAGCCAGAGCCTCAGACTCAGATCTACCCTGGTTCACATTCGTGCAGAATCGATCCCAGACAGTGAAACTAGGACCCTTCACTTCGGAAGCATGTACCATTTCATGCAGAGTCCCTCAAGGATCGCCCCTGTCGCCCGTACTCTTCAACACCTTTCTCCGCCCGCTCCTCATAATCATCAGTAAACAGGACCTACTCTACCATTCCTACGCTGACGACACTCGGCTTTACTTTCGCATCAGCAACAAAAAAGACCAATATCACGGACTAGAACAATGCCTTAACATTGATAGACAATTGGATGACGGAGAGTCACCTTAAACTTAATTTATCCAAAACCGAACTTCTGCTTCACGCAAACCGAAAGACAAATTCTAGGACGACATGGACGCCACCCCCCATTCTAGGACAAACCATCACCCCAAGCACCAAAGTCAAAAGTCTAGGAGTCACCTTTTGACTCAGACATGCGTATGGACGCACAAATAGGATCAGTAGTCAGCGGATCTCACCATCTTCTCTGCCTGCTACGAAGACTCATCCCCTTCATCCCGGAAGAGGATACAGCAGTCGTAGTTGAACAATTATCAACTCCAGGCTCGACTTTGCAAACTCCTTCTCCCTCTACCTCGGACTCCCCAAATACCAGATTTCTCATCTACAAGTCGTCCAGAACAAGGCAGCAAGACTGGTAACGGGGGGAAAAACCCTGGGAATCAATCACCCCGTCCCTGAGGACCCTTCATTGGCTAGCCGTAAAGGATCAGGTCACATTCTAGGCCCTCTGCCTCACTCACAAATGTATACAAGGAATCGCCCCCCAATATTTATGTGAGAAAATAAAATACCACAACCTCAATCACGTTTTTCGATCAACCAACCAAAATCTACTTCAAATCCCCAAGTCCTGCTACAAGTCTAAAGGAGAACGAAGATTCGCAGTCCAAGGACCTCGGCTGTGGAACGCTCTACCAACTAACATCCGAATGGAAGAAAGTCATCGGGCCTTCAGAAAAAAACTCAAGACCCACCTCTTCTGAAGGACAAGGAAGAAAATGGATACCAACGCCTTGAGGCGATTCAGTTCGCATTTGTAGCGCTATACAAATTATTCACTCACTCAATGTTATAACTGGTGTATATTGATATAATTATTGAATCTATGTTATTGTGCACTTTACCCCATTTATTTTAATATTAAGCTTGTCTACATAATGTTATACTTTTGCAGGGATTTACTAAAACTGGTGTGCACAGACTGTGGTGCAGCTGTGCATAGTAACCAATCGGCTTCTAACTTAATTATTATTTGACAATAAGCCCCCATTCACATTGGTGTGAACTGAGATGCGATTTGACAGGTCAAATCGCTTTTCAAATTGGAGCCTATGGCAATAGGAGCTTCCCAATCGGTGCAACGTCGACTTTGCGGCTCTGCTCCAATTTCCAAAAGTTGTTCCTGCACTTTTTCAATGGACATCTGTGCATGAACCCGCACAGATGTCTTTCAAGTCATCCCTGAAGTGGGACTGAAATGCGGCTTTGAAATTATACATTTTCACATGAACACGCACGATTTTAAAGCCGTGTTCAGTATGAACGTTGACAGCGCACCTCTGGAGGGCTTAGTTTTACAAATCTGTTTCACGTAATGTTTTGCATCATAACTATATATTTTTGTTTATTAATCTCTAAAGCTGGCGATTTACTACCGCTTTAAATGTTTATAGATGTGGGAGGGGGAATCCTTCGTAATCCTATATAATGCTATTCGTATATAATATAGAGAAAACAATCAGAGGGATCTCGCTGGTAGTTTTTCTGAGAGCTCTAAGGCAGTGAAATATCATTTTTATGTGGATTGAGTTTAACCTGTCGCAGGTTCGGGTTAGTCTGCTGTGTTTGCATATAGCACAAGGAATAAACAGAAAAATATGAAATATCTGTTACATGACCTGGTTCATAAGCTGTGGCTCCTTTGCATCCTATACCTAGTGCCGCATACCCACTGATGGATGAACTGGGTAGAGCAGACTTGTAATGAACACGTTAAACTGGATGAGCAATGAATCACTATGACGTCTAGTCTTCTAATGCCAGGAAGGAATTTATCTTATAAATGTTACTTTCCATGGCTTCTTATTTGGATTGCTCAGGTAGCGGGGGAAGATTAGTAATTTCTTTACAGATAAATGTTGGATTCACACAATTGACCATCTAGTCTCTTTTGAGACTGTGCTAAAAATGATAAATGATGTTATTTTAATGTTTGCATTGATATAGCCATCTTGTACACTAGTGTGGAAGTAATTGGAAGGAAAAGCTTTCTGCTCGTAGAAGGCAGTTTTATGGTCTTCATGTATGATACTGGGCTGTGGTTGGGGGTCATACTGCACAGTACAGCCTAGGGGATTTATGATGGCGAGTATGTATACACATCTTTAGACTTATTTAGACCCCTTTCACACTTTGGGCGTTTTTCAGGCGCTTTAGCGTTAAAAAAACGTCTGTAAAGCGCCTGAAAGAAGCTGCATCTGCAATCATAATGTGAAAGCCTGAGTGCTTTCACACTAAAGCGCCTGAAAAACACCCCAGTGTGAAAGGGGTCTTGGCGTTAAAAAAAGCGCCTGTAAAACGCCTGAAAGAAGCCTCCATCTGCAATCCCAATGTTTCACGCTGAGGCGATGCGCTGGCAGAGCGTAAAAAAAAAGTCCTGCAAGCAGCTTCTTTGCAGCGCTTTAGGAGCGTTAAATACACCGCTCCTAAAGCCCCCTTCCCATTGAGGCTCTTTTTTTTTTTTAACGCCAAAGCGCCTGAAAAATGCCCCAGTGTGAAAGGGTACATGTATCCTAATGACGGGGTCTTCTTGAAATACACTTGTTGTGCTTACCATTTATCTTCACTCCTCCAGTTACAGGCACTGCTAAGGTCTTCAGCATTGGACACTTCCAGGTATGTCAGGTACTTGTGTTCCTCTGATGTGCCCTTTGTCTACCCACCAGCTATTATGTCTCTAGTGTGCAGAAGGGCATCCTAAAGTAGATACCATACAAACTCTCCAAATAAGTAATCAATTAGTGCTCATGATGAAAAATAACAATACCCCAAATAATGCATACAAGTGAACGTGAATATGGTATAAGTAAGACGTGAAAACGTTCGATACAACCTTCGATCTTTCAAACATCTTAGGAATAATGTGAAAGGTGAGTAGAACTGCTGCAATCTTTCACCGTGCAAAATAAAATATAGCAGGTGTAACGGTCACCACCTTTTACGATATCTTTTCCATCAGTCACGACAGCTTATCTGACACTCCAACCAACAGGACCCGATCCATCCCATTTCCCAGAATAACCGAGACACACAGCTCTGGGTTCTGGTTTCAAATGAAAGACATCTTTAATGATACACTCTCAGGGTTTTATACAGTTCAAGCATGAAAGGAACAAACAGACTCTCCACCCCCCTCATCACACACTGGGGCTTCAATACACCTTCAGATAGACTAAATCAGTATCCAGACATTTCGGCGTCGGACTGACCTTTTTAACATGACCTAATTACTACACCTGAGAAGTCACATTCCACATCTTGGACAGACGTTCTGTCTCTGCATACAGCTTGACAAGTTCCATTCCACATCTTATATCAATAGAATTCACACAAAGCAGCATCACACAATGATAGGTCTTTCAGAAGCAGACTCAATTAGCATGTCAACAGTCTACACAGAGGAATGAGTCACTATTGACCGGTTGGGTCAACATTAACCAACAACTTGCAATATCTCAAGATCCTGCAATATGAACTATCAGTAATGTCCCATCTCATGTAATTTCTAATTAATATTTCTCAGTCACCCTATGCCCAAAAGGGACACAGGGTGACCCTAGACACGAGTTATTAGTGACGCTGGCACAGGAGTACCCCTCATCCTTCCAAAGTCTCTGTTTGTCACGGGTCATTCCGTTACAGCAGGTGTCTCTTCTTTATAATTCAGTGCACCTCTGTGCAAAATGGCCTTACTGCTGTAAGGTAACGGCATGTGTGAAAAAATTCAAATTTTCTCTGTGGGACCTATGAATGGCTGATAGCTCTTAGGTGTCGATGATCCCAGCTACCTTTTAGGGATTCTCCTCTCATTTCCCAATGGTGGATGGTCGCTCCTCCTCAGTAATGTAAGGGTCCTCTTATATGTGCCCATAAAAGGTAGGGCGCAAAGAAGGTGAATGCCCAGATAGTGTAATAAACTTTTATTAAAATGTATTAATAAAACGCTAATAGATAAAACACTCACATAAAGTAAGGTAGGACACTGTATATCATCTACAAGTAGCGAGCTTGTACCTCTGCGTCACTTCCGGAGTCTTGATGCGTATTGTCCAGTCACGTGACTTCATCAGGGAGTTAGTTACTTTTTTCAGTTTCACAACAGCACAGCACCACGCATTACTTATCAAATCCCCGTTGCTGTATCGGTCTCTCGCCAGCTCTGCACTGAAAACTTCTTACATAGTTACATAGTTAGTCAGGTTGAAAAAAGACACAAGTCCATCAAGTTCAACCACAAAAAAATAAACAAACAAAATAAAAAACACAGTACAATCCCATACACCCAACTCCATACCCACAGTTGATCCAGAGGAAGGCGAAAAACCCCAGCAGAGCATGATCCAATTTGCTACAGCAGGGGAAAAAATTCCTTCCTGATCCCCCGAGAGGCAATCGGATTTACCTCGGATCAACTTTACCTACAAATCTTAGTACTCAGTTATATTCTGTACATTTAGGAAAGTATCCAGTAATAGAGACCTTAGAGGCCAACTCTTTCTCGGTAAAAAGTCCAACAGTAAAGATGATGGTAAGAATATGGCAAGTGGGAAAACTTGCCTTGGGCTATAAAGGATTAACAGAATACTCCCCACTATGGGAAAATAAAAACTTAAAAGAAATTTTGGCCATGGGAAAATTAAAAGAATGGGATAAACGTGGGATAACCAGAGTGGCACAACTCTATACAGACTGCACATTAAAACCCTTCTCAGAGCTAAGTCGGGAATATGGCATCCCAAATTCTATGTTTTTTGCCTATTTGCAGGTTAGACACGCATTACAAGCCCAATTTAAATTACAGCCGGTAAGATGGCAAAAGCTCACGCATCTCCAAAGACTAATCAAGACGGGGGTCTTGAAAGGTCTTATATCAGAATTGTACGAACGGATCAGCGATCAGTTAATAGGAAAAGAGAAGCTGAGCAAGAATAAACAGAGGTGGGAGGAGGATATTGGACTCATATGTTGGCGCTATATAAATCCTGTATAATAATAATAATAATAACAAATGACCAATGGGACAGGATACTGGAACTAGGGACAGTGGTTTCATTAGCCCCCTCACAACGGGTTTCTCACTTGTTTCTCCTCCACAGGGTCTACTATACCCCCAAGAAATTATATAGATTTGGATGGAAGTCAGATGACAAATGTCCCAGATGTCAAAATACAGGGGACCTCATCCACATGATGTGGAAATGCCCAAAACTGCATAGATATTGGGCTAAGATTCTGGACATTATAAATGCAACCTTTGGAACCACTCTGGAACTTGAAGCCAGGGTTTGTCTATTAGGATGCATTGAAGAGAGAATGGGGCAGAGGGATATATTAGTAGCAGTTATAAGATGCCTGTTTCAGGCGAGGAAATTGATCGCATTAAAATGGCAAGCACAAAATCCACCCACAGTAGAGGAATGGCTTAACGTAATGAACAGCACAATTGGGAAGGAAAGGGGAACATGGATTAGAAGGGGTAACCTCAAAAAATTTAATGCAATATGGGAGCACTGGTTATGTAAAATAGGCCGCTCACTTTAATTAGGGAAAGTTAGGTAAAGAATAATCTAAGGAAAGGAACAGAACTAAAAAAACGTGTATGCACTTTAAAAGTAAGAATAGGAGGGAGGGAGGGAGGGTTGGGAATGGGATTGAAGGAATTTTTTTAACCTATGCAATTAATTTTTTGTATGCACATATAATGCACTGAATATAGAATATGGATTTGTATTTTTTCCTTCTCTGCTATATATGTATGGAAACAATAAAAAAAAGTATTGAATTTAAAAAAAAAAGGAAAGTATCCAGGCCTTTCTTAAAGCAATCTACTGAGCTGGCCAGAACCACGTCTGGAGGGAGTCTGTTCCACATTTTCACAGCTCTTACTGTGAAAAAACCTTTCCGTATTTGGAGGTGAAATCTCTCTTCCTCTAGATGTAAAGAGTGCCCCCTTGTCCTCAGTGTTGACCGTAAAGTGAATAACAACACCAAGTTCACTGTATGGACCTCTTATATATTTGTACATGTTGATCATATCCCCCCTTATTCTTCTCTTCTCAAGAGGGAATAGATTCAGTTCCTCTAATCTTTCCTCATAGCTGAGCTCCTCCATGCCTCTTATCACTTTGGTTGCACTTCTCTGCACTTTCTCCAGTTCTCTGATATCCTTTTGGAGAACTGGTGCCCAAAACTGAACTACATATTCCAGATGGGGTCTTACTAATGATTTGTACAGGGGCAAAATGATATCTCTGTCTCTGGAGTCCATACCTCTCAATACAATTCTTGATCAGTTTTCCCCCTCCACACCAAGCTGTCACCTACTCTCTTCTTTGTCTTTCCAGTGCTCACTGGAGCGCTGAACTGTGGAGGGGGCGGTAGTGGCTGGTTTAGTCTCCCAGGGGCTCGGTGAGAGGCTTAGCCAGCTGCCAGTCAAGGCATCTGGGTGAATCCTTACATTAAGTTAGCAGCCTTTCAGAGCCTTTATTGGCTAAGTGACAGTAGGCATTAGCCCGCTGTTGGCTGAAAAGGGGTCAGAAGGAAGGAGTGCAGAAGGAAGTGCACTCCTGTGATTCATAGGAGAGGTTGCCCTACTTCTTTAGGCTGGGTTGACACCGCAGCACAGAGTGGCTCACATCAGGGTTATGGTGTATCCTTGTTCACCGTTTCAGGTCCGATTTCAATTCGGACCTGAAATGGCAATAAAGCTGAGATCTAGGTTAAACAAAAACTCCCACATGGAGTGGGGTTCCTCCTGCTTATTTTATGCCTAGTGTACACAGAAAAAAATATTTTACTTGCCTAATCCCTTGCTTCCACAGGTTCCTTTTTAGACGATAAGACTTTTACAATACGCAGCCTCTTCTCCCTGGTGCTCCAGCAGTTTAAGTTCTGTAGCCCTGCATTGTATGTGAAGATGCTGATAGACAGAGCATTAGGGAAATAATTTAAGCACCACCTGCTGCAAGAGTGGGGGACTGGGTTAAGTCCAAGGTTTTTTTTTTTCTGTTCCCCTAGGCGTGAAAGAGCATTTAACCATTGCAGTGCAGGGGGAGCCCAACTGCAATGGATGTTTTTTCCCCTAGTTTTCACCAGAGATGGTCTTTAACATTTTACAATAGTAAATCGCAAAAAGGATTGTGCAGCAATTATCAATGTTGCATAAAGCTATAACACCACCATAGTGTGCTATTGAAAGGCAATTACATATACTTATGTAATTTCCTTCTGTAATACGGCAGATTTATTATGTAATAAGGCAAATTACTATGTCCTGTTTTGACTGGCACGATGTCTTATTAAACTGAACTGTCCTTGGCAGAAAAAAAAGGGGCAGGCAGAGAACAAACGATCAGTCACCAGTATTGCCTATACTAGGCTCTCTGCTGCTGATTTTCATCTTTAAGGATTATTTTAACCTTCTTCCATGCTATATCTTCTTATGGAGATGGCCATCTTGGTAGAGGCAGGGCTTTTCTTTGTCATAGCTGCCTCCTGATGACTGGTGGGGAAATATTTCAAGTAGGACTAAAGTCTACAATGCTTACCTTGGGGTCTGACACCCATGAGGTGCCTTACCAGTGCTGGCACTTCCTCTGTGGCTTTTCCTGGGTGCCAGCCTTCGGCCTTCTTGAGTTGTGGGATGATGTAACTCCAGTGCATGTTCAGCCATCCTGGCACAGTGCCAAAATGTATACTGAGCTGCGCATTCAGCAGGCAAATAGGTTTATTTTATTGCAGAAGAGACATTTGCTTGTCTCTCCTGAAACAAACAGCCTGCCTGCAGGCAATTGTTTCAACAAATACTTTTAGTTCCACTTTAAGAAGCAGGCGGAGAGTTGGAGAAGCCACAGACTAAATGAAGCAGGGAGATCTTACACTGCAGGCTCTCAGGTACAGCTTCCTCTCCAGCTAGGACGACAGTAAGCAGCAGTGACATCGGCAAATCTCATGAAACTAGCAATCAGAGACAGCAGTGCCTAAATGATTTAACACACAAGATATACTGCTATGAGGCTTTAGATACAGGAGATGCACAGCTATAGTTTAGGAGGAAGACAAAGGTTCGTCTTTTTGGCTGCAAATGACCATTTCTAGAAGTTCTCTATAAGACCGCAAATCCTCATACTTTTTAAATGGGGTCCAGCTTAAATAAAAGCCAGTTATAACATATGGAAAGTTATTTGGTAAGGCAATGTATTGGTAATATGCAAAAAAAATAACAGTAACCTTTAACATCTAATTCATTTTAATGCAGTACATTCCATAATGGATGATTTGTGATACACTGCAGTGGGTCAATGCACTTTGTCTACCTAAATTAGCCTACAAGTCACTCATTCAATGAACGAGTGTACGCTCCTTGTATATTTACATTACTAATAAATGCCGTAGTGGTCTGATTTCCTCAACCTCAGAAGACTGTTAGGATGTTATCTGTCCATAACCCGTGCGATCAGTAAAATATTTCTGTTCTGTAGAGCATGTTATTACAGTTTGTTCCAAATCCTCTGTAATAATTGATGTGAGTGCACAACAAACATGCAGTGTGTCTGGATTTCAGCAACAGTCAGCTAAAAATTTACAAAAAGATTGCAGTTTGGTTTAAATTGTTGTGCAGTTTTTATCAAGAGTTAGAGTCGGTTCACACAGCAGCGGCACGACTTCGGGAGCATGTGCAGAGGCGCATGCGCAGCAGGGAGCCTCGGCGAAAGGGCTGTCAGCCGGCAGACCTTGCCGGATTGAAGTCTCCCGCGCGCATGCGACATCGCCTCTCCAGCCAATCACAGCGCTGGAACGGCGATACCCAGAAGACACGCCGACGCAAGATGACATCTCGCTCAGCATGGACCAGGTAAGTTCTCTACACCTCGTTCCGAGTTAAGTATTTCATAATGAGCTAGTACTCACAAATGAACACAGTCATTGAGCTTATCCTCTGTATGTAAGCAGTCATAGACACAGTGCACTCCAGAGTACAGGGGGACACCATGGGGGTCTAATCTGGCTGACGCATTTAAAAGGTTGCACCTTCATCAGAGCCATGGAAAAACTGGCTCTGAAAGAATGGGCGACCTTCAAAACACGTCCAGGTAAACTATCTATCTTTGGATCCGCCAGTTAATCATTCAAGTCTATATGGTTTGAAAGTGTGTGGGGGCATCTTGGGCTATCCGCCATCAGTGGCTCAGGTTTCCACGACCGCTACAGGGTCTTTGGTTCACACATTCACTGAATATTACCAGGTGGATGTAAGAGCCATGGAAGACGCTGCCTTTGGTCCTTCTCTTGTAGTGGTGTCTCCCTCCTCACATCGGTATTGCTCTGGGATGTCCCAGATATGTTTATAAAGCCTGCTCTGTGTCCTGTGATGTACGATATGGAAAATTTGATTTTTTTTTTCTTTTCTACTTACCTGTAAGATCTGTTTCTTGGAGTACATCATGGGGCACAGAGGTCCCTTCCCTCTTTTTGTGAATTCATAGCTTGCTACAAAACAAGTTCCTGTATAGGAGGAGTTATATAGGGGAGGGCTTCTGGTTTGATTGATATGTACATTCACCTATAGGTGGCGCTTATCACAGATATGTTTATAGCCTGCTCTATGTCCTGTGATGTCCTCCAAGAAAATGATTTTACAGGTAAGGTATGTAGAAAAAAAAAAAAATGTATTCTTTGTTCCATTAGACCAAGTATATTTGGTGTATAGGTCGGCCGATATCGGCTGATATTTGGCCATTTTGGAGAAATCGGCCAATTTATCCAAATTGGGCCAATATTTAACACTGGCCGCACCTCGGCCAGCAGTGTGTGGAGGAGGAACGTAGGGTTCCTTCTCCCTTCTCCACACACTGTCAGCAGTTCAGCGCTCCAGTGTGTGAAACTTTGTGGAGAGAGAGAGAGGAGCTGTCATAATTGAGGTTGGATGTCGGGGTGGGCAGGACCCAGCTATCCAACACCAGCCAATGGGATGGGATCTGGGCGGGCTGCTACGTGTATGTGACCCCGTCCCTTTCTTAAACAGCCCAATCATTGGCTGGATAGCTGCTGGGTCCCACCCACCTCTTGACATCACACTGAATTTCTCTTCTCTCTCCTGAAACCTGTTAGTGCCGGTAATATTTTGAAGGATATAATGTTGACAATTTTGGAACATTCTCATAATTGGCTAAAATGAATAGGTCTGGCGTGTTGAGCATTGAAGGTTGCCTGGGAAATTTAGGATATACAATTTGACATTCTCACTCTGCCTTTTTTTCTAGAATGGGCCAGTAGTCCTCCAACCTACAGATAGGTTGGAGGACTGCTTTTTTAAGCAGCATATTCCATTGACAAGGGTGGGAAGCATGCATGGAATTTTGAAAGGGATGGAAAGCGTGCATAATGATTTTTTTATTTTTTTATTTTTATTGCTGATCCTTGTAAAGTAACTTGAGGTTGTTGAATGCTGCGGTCTTTGTGATAATCCAGGTGCTGGAATGCACGTTGGCAGAAAGAAAGACCTGCTGGGAATGGTGTCCGTGTTCCTTTATTAAAACTAACAAGATCACAGCTGTTGTCTGGGTGGTGAGTGAATGTACGGAGCCAGAGGTCTGCTTCCCAAACATTGTGGGTTTGCAGTATAAACTTATCAAACTGTAATATATATAGGTAATCTGTCCTGACACAAAGCAACTAGGCTCTCGTGTTAACGGCAATTCCCAATTTATTTTTAGGTGCTGCTTATTAATGTTGATGCAGTTAAAGTTAAAATAGATTTAAACCCTTGTTCACACCGCAACATGGTTCAGGAAGCCCCCGTTCTGTTACCTGCACCACAATACTGGGCGTGTGATCTGTTGCAGGTGTCAATATAATTCTAACACTCCAAATGCAAATGCAGTGTATTTGCCTTCACTGGATGGCATCTCTGTACCATGCAATGTGGGGCAGAGTGTATTTTTTAAAAATGGTGCATGTGCTAATTTTGGTACGATCTGGTACGATTTCAGCCAATTTGCATGATTGGACTGAAAACTGCACTGAGCCACACAGGACCACATTCCTGTGCAATTCAGGTATGAACTGCTAAGGCCCCTTTCACACTGAGGAGTTTTCCAGGCAGTACAGCGCTAAAAATAGCGCTGCTATACCGCCTGAAAAACTCCTACCCAGCAACCTCAATGTGAAAGCCGGAGGGCTTTCACACTGAGGCGATGCGCTGGCAGGAGACAAAAAAATCTCCTGTCAGCAGCATCTTTGCAGCGGTGAGAGGAGCGTTGTGTATACCGCTCCTTCCCATTTAAAACAATGGGAATCGCGGCAATACCGCCCGCAATGCACCTCTGCAGAGGCCCATTGCGGGCGGTATTAACCCTTTATCGGCCGCTAGTGGGGGTTAATCCCGCCCTGCTAGCGGCCGAATCGCGCGGCAAATCCGACGGTATAGCGCCTTCTCGTCCAACATTCGTGCCTGACCTCACAAATGCGCTTCATATTCAATATTTAAACCTATGGACTAAGACGACATTAAATTAAAGTTCATGTGCGTGGAAAGGCAGGTGTCCCAATACTTTTGGTGATATTGTGTACCTGTCCATGACAAATACATGTGCCATGAGCACAGACATTTGTCATGCAGAGGCTAGGCAAAATCTAAGTTGACACACTTTTATGAATGCCCAACTCAATATCTAGCCAGTTTTAAAGTGGATGTAAACCTGAAATGTATTTTATTTTTTTTGCCTGGAACAGATCATCTGTGTCCAGTTTTGCCACAAAGAGTTAATCCAGCTCTGAGAAATCCTCTTATCTTTTTTCAGTGAGATAAAACAGACAAACAGAAAACCCTGTCTGTTTTTCCCCCCTGCTGTGAGTGACAGGTAATTTACATAGCTCATGCACTGCCTGAGAAGTCATGTGGTTACTTTTCTGGGTTTTGACTGGATGCTAGTGATCGTAGCAGAATTTTTAGTGTAAGAAATCCACAGGAGAAAGTGCATGTTGACGAGGGGAGTGTAGAGGTGGGCGGGGAGTCTACTGACATCACAACTCCACCCACCGAGCTCCAGACAACAGACCCACCCACAGAATCTGCAGTTTTTCGGGTCTCATAACAAACAGAGGGGAGACATTTGGCAGGTAAGGATACATGCAGGAGGCATCTATATCCTTATAGATCAGCACTATGGCAGGAGATTAGAAAGCATGAGAGTGTTAGGATTAAAGTGGAGTTCCAACCACAATTAGCATTTTTTAGATGTATGTCCTTTCATCCTGCGTTTTTATAATATAAATCTGTTCACTTACTATTTTACAATCCGCCGCTGCTCCGCATAGATATTCAAAAAAGATAGTTTATAAAACTATGTCCACACCGTTGTCATTTTGCTTGTGGGCATTGTGAAGCCTACAGGCACTTACTTCCTGGAAGTCTTGGATGGGGAGTGATAATTGGACAGCGCACTGCATCCTGGGAAATGATGACACACATTTCCCAGGAGCATTAGAGGGAGATGATGTCAGAATCCTAGGTGGTTTCAAAGGCAGATTTCGTGGGACCGCATAGCAACAGGCATTTCCAGATGAGTAAAAAAAAAAATATTCTTTTTTTTTTTATTTATTTTTTAGTCGTAAGCTACAGTTTAAAGCAAAATTGTTTTTTTTGATGGAACCTCCACTTTAAGTACGAAATGATGGGCATGGGAAATGTTTTAATCATTGCACTGAATTTCACTGTATCACTTTTCACTATACTTTGTAAGATATTTGCTAAAAATATATCCTTGATAAAATGTCTTAAACATTCAGTTTTTCTTTGTTTAGCTACTAAAATATGTTATTTGGAACAAAAGCAAAATGCTAGTACTGCAGAATGAAAGGCATAGATGTGTCATTGTCCTGCTGTTGGAACTGGTGAAATGATTTGCTCTGCATCTGAAAAATTCATTTTCTGAAGAATGTTGTTGAACTGTTTTCCAGAAGCAAATGTGATTTATTCTTTAAACATAAGTTTGCTCTTGGGTCCTGATTACCATGGAAACCCCCATTCCTCCCCCAGAATGGTCAAACTGCCCCCAGCGCTGCTCTTCTACAACTAGTCCTGTGCTTGGCTTTCCAATTGCACGGTTTTTACAGATATTTTGAATTGAACTGCGTTTTTTTAATATGAATTTTTCTTAGTCCGTTATCGTTGTATACAATAGTGGCTGCTGCAAACTTTTTGTTTTATAATTTTGAAGTTGTGGAAGAACTTGAGAAGTTTGTTTTCAGGCCCTTACTCCAGCCAATCCAGTTTTTGTTAGCTTTGTATAGAATAGGAAAGGTTTTGAAAGTATTAGGCCAGGTCATTATTGCTGTCTGTGTTCCCATAGGGGTTGTTTTTTTTGTTTTGTTTTTTCCCTTAAAAAAAATAAATCTCTTTTGGTTTTGAAAGTTTTAAAAAGAAAAAAGAACAAAATGGGCAGGTGTTTCATCAGATTTGGCGACGCCGTCAGAATTTGTAACGGAAATGATGCTCCATCATCGCCATCTTTCTACACCCTGCATTCACAGTAAGGCTGCATTCACACCTGAGCGACAAAACACCCGACGCCGGACGCTTCTGCCGCTGGAGGGGAGAATTCCCATTGCTGTCTATGGAGATGGTTCACATCTCATAGACGCCGAACGCCTGTCGCCTGAAAAAAAGTCCCGGACCCTTTTTTTCAGGCGACAGTGGCGTTTTCCCATTGACAGCAATGGGAAGACTTTTGAAAGAAAAAAAAAAAAAAAATGAAAGTTTCATAATCGCGGCAAAATACGCCGCTACCGCCGAACACGCCTGTCGCTCAGGTGTGAATGGACTCTAAGGATACACTGAGAAGGGGGCAAGCGGACATCTTATTACACCCACCGGAGTTTTGCATTTCACACTTGCTGTATTTACTCGAATATAAGCAGAGGCACCTAATTTTACCACAAAAAAATGGGAACGCCTCGCTGTGCCCATTTGCAGCCCTTACTGTGCCCATTTGCAGCCTCCTGTATGGTACCTTGTTGCATGTTGTACCAACTTTACCCACTGTGTTAAACGTAGACGTTGGCCCGTTGCCGCAGAGCGGGCATTATCTGACAGGGACCCATCTCGCAGGGCCGATCCTAGGGTCACAGGCGCCTGGGTGCAGAAATATTTCTGGCGCCCCCACATGGGCGTCGTCATTTTACTAACTCCTCCCCTTTACAAATGTTTCTATGACAATGACTCAACCACAGAGATGCTCCCCCACGATGTCTTCATTAACCTGGGATCCTTTCATGATCTCTTAACAATAAACAAAATACAGGAAGAAAAGCAGAGTACTTTATTGGGACCTGGAGGGGGGGCCTCTCTGATGGACACAGAGAAGGCTTCTGTTAAAGAGTCTGTTGGAGCCCCCAGACATACCACAGACATGATACAGGAGACGGTCAGAGACCGCAGACATGATACAGGAGACGGTCAGAGACCGCAGACATGGTACAGGAGACGGTCAGAGACCGCAGACATGGTACAGGGGACGGTCAGAGACCGCAGACATGGTACAGGGGACGGTCAGAGACCGCAGACATGGTACAGGGGACGGTCAGAGACCGCAGACATGGTACAGGGGACGGTCAGAGACCGCAGACATGGTACAGGGGACGGTCAGAGACCGCAGACATGGTACAGGGAACGGTCAGAGACCGCAGACATGGTACAGGAGACGGTCAGAGACTGGTACGGCTCAGGAGGTGGGGTGCTTGCTCGTCCCCACCCCCTTTACTGACCGGCCAGGCTGGTGTTCGGATAAGCATCTGGTATGGATTTTGGGGAGGACCCCACGCCGTTTCTTCGGCGGGGGGGTTTCCTCTTAAAATCCATACCAGACCGAAGGGCCCGGCATGCTCATGAAGGGGGAACCCATGCCGTTTTTTTTTTTTTTTTTTTTCTTTTTCAAAAAAATTGGCGTGGCGTTCCCCCTAATTATTGGGGGATTAAAGTCACGTCCCTGCTCATTAAAGTAGTACTTCAAGTTGTGGGGCAAAGTCGGATCCACAGTCGTACGACTGTCTTGTTAAGCGCGGGCGCGAATCGCTGCAAATTCGCGGTAAAATCGCACGACTTTGAAGTCGCACAAGTGTGAAAGGGGCCTAAAAGAGATAAGATTTTGCTCTGACTTTGAGATCGTACGACTTGTCCTTTGACCAATCAAAACAATCCCAGAGTGACATAAATTCCTTTCACTGCTGCTGTAATCACCGTGTCGGTTGTCGCACATCAGATGGTTAGGACAAGAATCCTACTTTGATCCGACTTCAAAGTAGGATCAAAGTTGGACCAAAGAAGAGGGAGCGTTTTCAAAGTCAGACCCACTTGTGTTGGACCAGTTAAGATGGCTCTCATAGGGAAACATTGTTTTTTTTTTTTTTTTTTTTTTTTACACGTCATGCGACGTTGGCACCCAATGTCGGCATGTTTGTCATACCAGTGTGAACCTGGCCTAAGTGTCTTTGTGGAGCAGTAAGTTCTAATTGGCCAGCTGCTTCCAATAGGCAATAGTAGGTGCTGGGTAATTTCAGTGGAGTGTGAGTGCTTTCCTAGCGTAAAACAGAAGCAATCCAATAAAGTTTTTCCCAGCCGTTGTAGGTGAGAGAGATTGCATTGGGTGGGGCGGAGATCCTCTGCTGATGTCAGTCTGGAGGGGAGGAGAGATCTGGCTGGTCATGTGATCGCAATCTTGGCTCTTGAATGAGGTATTGGCAGCATTTACATTTTATAAATCATTCACAGAGGGGGACACTGCAATAGGAGGCAGTGCTAATGGTGTATACAAGTTAGTGTTATGAGAGCAGCAGGAGGGGGAGGACACACACACGTAAACTGACAACAGTGTCTGGTCTCAGCAGCCATGATACAACGTGGTCAGTTTTCAGAGGGGTGGGGAGAAACTGGCAGCCAGGTGTCGCAAAGCCGCGGCTTCAATTACCGGCGGGCACCAGGTCACAATTTCTTGTCGCAATTGCGACCTGGCGCCTGGATTTTGTCGAGGCCTGCTTTACAACCCCTTTAAAGGGGTGGTTCCCCTAAAAATAAACTTTTAACATTGCATTTCCCACATTAATGACAATTATAATCGGCTGGTTTTATAAAAAAAAAACGTCCTTAAGTACCGTTTGCTATATGCGTTCTCACCGCCACTTCCGGGTACGATGGTGGGGATGGGCGTTCCTAATTGATGGACAGGCATCCGACCGACGCATACATCACGTCATGAGATGCCGAAAGAAGCCGAACGTCGGTGCGCATGCGCCGTATAGAGCCGCACCGACGTTCGGCTTTTTTCGGCATCTCGTGACGCGATGTATGCGTCGGTCGGATGCCTGTCCATCAATTAGGAACGCCCATACCTACCACCGTACCCGGAAGTGGCGATGAGAACGCATATAGCAAACGGTACTTACGGACGTTTTTTTTTAATAAAACCACCCGATTCTAATTGTCATTAATGTGGGAAATGCAATGTTAAAAGTTTATTTTTAGGGGAACCACCCCTTTAAGCATTTTCACACAACAGCCAGTCCCCCTGTCCCCCGTGAAGTGTCTGAAGAAAAATTCAAAGTCCGCAGCTGCAAACCACTGTAGCTCCTCTTTCACTCCCTTTGCTGCATGCTTGTTTCCAGGTCATTGACTCAACAATGGTCACTTCGGGGTCTCTTGGTATGTTTTTTTTTCTTTAACCACTTAAGGACCGCCTAACGCCGATATACGTCGGCAGAATGGCACGGCTGGGCACATCAACGTATATGTACGTTTATCTTTAAGCCCAGCCGTGGGTTGCGGGCGCACTCCCGTGACCCGGTCCGAAGCTGTAAACACGGCTTCCCCATTCTTCACTGTGGCCGTCTCATCGATTGTGGATCCCTATAAAAGAGATCACACGATCGATGTCACACCTACAGCCACACCCCTCTACAGTTGTAAACACACATTAGGTGACACCCAACCCCTTCAGCACCCCCTGTGGTTAACTCCCAAACTGCAACTGTCATTTCCACAATAAACAATGCATTTTAAATGCATTTTTTGCTGTGAAAATGACAATGGTCCCAAAAATGTGTCAAAATTGTCCGAAGTGTCCGCCATAATGTCGCAGTCATGAAAAAAATCGCTGATCGCCGCCATTAGTAGTAAAAAAAAAAATATATAAAAATGCAATAAAACTATCCCCTATTTTGTAAACGCTATAAATTTTGCGCAAACCAACCGATAAACGCTTATAGATTTGAGTAATGCCTGTTGTGCCAGGTTTAAACCAGGTCTGACAATGGTTTTTGTGTCTGTGGGGACTGTGCAGTGGTTATTGGACAGGATAAAAAAATGTTGTACATGTGCTATTGTTGCCCATCATGCCCATGTCATTTTTAGAAAATTGTGTCTGCTGACTAAAATGTAAATGTGGTATTTAGAAATATCAAATTATATGATGGCATTTGTAGCAAAAATATGCCCAATAATGTTTTGGAAAAAGCTGAAGTTTTTCTAAAAGCAAATTGCTTTTTAGGTTAGAAAGTGATTAGGTGTTCCTGTAAATCGTGAATTTCTATTTGAGCTACTGAGCTTCCCAACTCAATAGGAACCTAAACATTGGCCTGCTAGTTGGATAGAACAATATTCTACATTTTCATGACCATAAAATTTACTTTTTTTTGTCCTGATTTCTTGTATCGCAGCTGCATACAAAACTACCTTCTATTCCTTCAAAACTAAGCTGTAGATACATTTGCTGTATGGTTTTCTCGTTCTTTTGATGGGTTCCTTTTGAATCGGCTCATTTATTCAGGAAAGAAGATGTTTCAGTAAATCCAGTGAAGTCGCTGTCCTTATTCTCTGTGTCAAATATGTAGAAAACTGTTTCATGGAACATTTTTCTCTCAACATGGAATACGGCACGTCCTGTTGCTATATATTGCTGTAGAAGTTCACGTGGTTGTCCCTTTTGTGGTCTTGTAAGCCAGCTCACTGGAGCCACACCAGATTACTTGATGCTGTGGTTGCTCTGTGCTCTCCTCAAAAGCCACATTCGAATTAAAATAACCTTATGTGAACCATGCCTATTCTAACCCAGAGATGTATCTAGGTGAATTTCTGGAGTAAGGCTTGTTCCTTACTTTGAGACTTTTCTAACTAGAAACAAAGTGCACCAGGGGTTCCTTAATTCAGCACTAAATGTGTTAAAGATTTTTTTTTTTTTTTACATCAAAATAACAAACATGTTAGGCCCCGTACACACGACCGAGTTTCTCGGCAGAATTCAGCCAGAAACTCGATCGGAGCTGGATTCTGCCGAGAAACTCGGTCGTGTGTACACTTTTCAGCGAGGAAAAGTTGTTCGTTGTTCAATGAGGAAAGTCGGCCCGCCGAGATCCTCGGCGGCTTCAACACTGAACTCGACGAGGAACTCTATGTGTTTGGCACGTCGAGTTCCTTGGACGTGTGTACGGGGCCTTATACTTGCCTGCTCTATGTAGTGGTTTTGTATAGAGCAGCCCCAATCCTTCTCTTCTCAGGTTCCCAGCAGGCACTCCTGGACCCTCCCTCCTGCCAAGTCCCCACAGAGCAAGCAGCTCTCCTCAATGGCTCAATGGCTGTGATTGAAAGCAGCAGGAGCCGACAGCTCCCACTGCTGTCTCAGCCAATGAGGAGAGAGAGTCCCCGGGAGGGGGGGGGGGGCGGCTGCTGCCCAAAATAAGTATTTTTTTTTACCTTCATTCATAGTCACCTGATGCGCTGAGTTTTTATGAAATGCAGAATGGTACGATCTTTCTCCTGGTGCCTACGGTGCTGCCTGGTAACATGGATGGGGTTCTTATAGGAACCTTAAGACTCCAGTGGTGGTACGATGATCTCTTGATGACAGGATGCAACAAGGCTGGTTGATGGTTAACCTGGACTACTGCAGTGGATCACCAGTCTTCATACATGGGCAATCTTCTGCGGCAGACTTGGGTAAAACCAAAAAAAGGTTTAGGAATTGTTTGGTGCAAGGTGGTCGTAGGGAGGCATGGCAGTTGTATGTTTGCCCTTGGGTGAGCTTTAAAAGGGAGTTCCACCCACAATTTCACTTTTTAAATATAAATACCCCTGTAATACACAAGCTTAATGTAGTCTAGTAAAGTTAGTCTGTAAGCTGAGGTCCGTTTTGTTAGGTTGTTAGAGCATTTAGTTAATTTATAATCTAGAAATAGACCGTGGCCATCTTAAGTGTGGGCATCATGAAGCCAGACTGTATGACTTCCTGGATTTCAGCCTTGCAGATCTCGCACATGTTCAGAGCTGCACAAGCGATGTAATAGGTTTCAGTCAGGTCTCCATAGCAACGGGAGTGTCAGAGGAAGTTGCCGCCCCTTCTCTATGCAAATAGGCTATTTGCAAGGACTACTGGGATACATGATGCCTATCCCAGAAACCCTTGCGAATAGCCTTGTGACTTAAAGCGGATGTGCCACGGGGAAAAAATATTAAAAGCCAGCAGCTACAAATACTGCAGCTGCTGACTTTTAATATTAGGACACTTACCTGTCCTGGAGTCCAGCGCTGATCGCAGCAGAGCACGAGCGATTGCTCGTCTCTCTGCTGCTCCCCCCGCCATCCACGCTCAGGGAACCAGGAAGTGAAGCGCTGCGGCTTCACTGCCCGGTTCCCTACGGCGCATGCGCGAGTCGCGCTGCGCCCGCCGATTGGCTCACACGCTGTGTGCTGGGAGCCGAGTGTTCCCAGCACACAACGGGCGACAGACGGGATGTGACGGAATGCCCGTCTTTCGCCCGTAGCGTGTGGCCAGAAGTGGGTGCAAATACCTGTCTTTAGACAGGTGTCTGCACCCCCCTCCCCCCTGAAAGGTGTCAAATGTGACACCGGAGGGGGGGAGGGTTCCGATCAGCGGGACTCCACTTTAGGGTGGAGAACCGCTTTAATAGCCTAGGCTAATAAGGAGGAGGAAGTAATGAAGGACTACAAAATAAAGTTATTTACAAGCAACAAAATAAATAAAAATTGTCCATTCTGAACACTATGAGATTAGAGCATGCAGCACAGACAAACATAAAAAAATGGGTGGAACTCCACTTTAAACTCTTTATCAAAAAAATGGAAGTCATATGGCACAACTGAGTTCCTAGAGCAGGGATGGAATAGAATATTGTTATTAAAGGTCAGTTTATTACTAAAATCACAGTGTATATATGGGCATATCTCTTCTGCAGTGGTTACTGGGCTGCTTTTAAAATGTAATCCGCAGATGCAGAGCAGTGCTGGTGCCGGTTACCTGCACAAAGCCATAGACTTCTGTTTTTACTTGCGAGTTTGGTGAGCTTTCTGAAAGTGCAACAACCCTGCAGAATATAATAGAAGTCTATTGTAAAGTGGAGAAAAGCCAAAGATGCACTGCATTGCACCCACAGTGCGAGTAAACTGCAGCACATCAGTGTGAAAGCAGCCATGGGCCCCTTTTACACGGTCAGTCCCTCCCAATTGGGCCCCCTATTCATCTCTAAAGAGTGGCAGATGTAAACTGACTTGTGTCCTACCTCCAATCAGATCCGGCTGTGTCTGCAGAGCGGACACGGACCTGTCATCCACCCGATCCACTTATTGTGGCCCACGGCCAGTTGCCAAGTCGCTTAAGTGGCCCTCGTGCTTCAAAAGGTTGGGCACCCCTGCCCCAAAGGAACACTTGGAATCATTTACTGATCACATACACCCTCCCAAAAAAAGAAAAAATGACTCTCTAGCAATACACACCAAACTGAGCATGTGGAGACTGACTCCAGTAACACTGTCTTATCCGGACATGTTTTGGGGACAATGCAAGAGGGCATATAGGATCAAACAGCCTTTTTACACAATGCAGAAGATTAACCCCTTAGGTTCCACATAGTATAACCAGCATGCTTTACTGCATATACTGATGGATTTTACACTCTTGCTTCACTTTTTTGTTGCAGTCCCTGGTGTGGATCAGCATAATTGGCTCCAACTGCAAATTGCATAAATAGCATAATATTGCAAGTTTTTTTTTTTTTTTTTTAGAGCTAAAAGAAATATAGTAGCAACACAATGGCAGTGCCAAAAATAGCAACAGGGAAAAACAATAGCAGGCAAGATCAGTAAGGGGAAGTTACATTTATCAAATCCTTTTTTTGTCTAAACTAGTGCAAAGATCCTTGTTGGTAAAGAACATAGAAGATGGCCTGATGGGGAATAAAGCAAAATGACACTCTAAAACTACATTTTAATTATTTAAAGTGATTAAGGCGGAAGGTTTTTTTATACATTCGATGCAGTAACAACTTAAGTCCCAGACTCGCTGGCCATTTTTTGCGATACGGCACTGCGCCGTTTTAACTGACAATGGCGCGGTTGTGCGGTGTGGCTCCCAAACAAAATTGACGTCCTTTTTTCCAGGGCTGTGGAGTCGGTAGATAAATGTTCCGACTCCGACTCCTCAGTTTTATGTACTTCCGACTCCGACTCCTCGACTCCGACTCCTCTGTATTAATATGCGAATGTATTTTATACATTCCTTGAGGGAAATAAACGCAACCTACCACCAGTGTCATCTTAAGAGCATTATAGGCCCCCGGGCAATACAGTGCACTGGGGCCCTGTCTACACAATCACGCACGAGAATTACTGACAAAAATCATAAAATTTACTGGCAGAACCACATTTACTGCCACTGCAAAAAAAGTACCTAAAATTACAGTTTTCAGTGCCCAACAATGCAAATGTCAGTATTTAAACTATAAACATATAGCTAGTGCTTTTAGAAATGTGTTTAAGTTAAACAAAAGTAAAAAAAAAAAAAATGTCTTCATTGACATGAAGGTCAGGTTACTATAACCCAGCCAGCACAGAGTTTCCTCTTACATCAGAGTCTGCAGGATTCCCCCTTACAGTGAAAGGGAACTCTTATGTAAAGGGGAACGCTGCAGATCATGATCTAAGGGGGGAACTCCGATGTGGAGGGGGGCTATGGTGACCAGAGACAACCTTATATCGGAGTCCACTGCTTTCTCTTTCCCACTTACATCAGGGTCCGCAGACTGAGTTCCCCCTTGCATTGTAAGGGGGAATCCTGCAGACTCTGATGTGGGGGGTACTCTGGTGACCAGAGACCACCTTCCTTAGATTAAATACACGAAGGTAAGGGGGGTCACTAATATAGGAGGGGGAACCTTTATATCAGTGCCCCCTTACATTTTTGCATTCACTCCCCCCTTACATCAGCAACCCCCCGCACTCGTGGAGGACCGGATCTTCTCTGTGATTTTTGCGAACTGGGCATGGGCAGTTCTAACCCGTCACTCTCCATAATTTTTTACTGGGGTTGCTGGGCAGCCGGTGGGGCCCCCCAGGCAAGCGGGGCCCCCGGGCAACTGCCTAGCGTGCCCAATGGAAAAGATGGCCCTGCCTACCACAGGACTACTGGCTGGGAAGCCAACAGTCTACTGTATTGCACAGTTTAAGCAAAAGACAAACACAATGAAAACTAAAGTTTTATAAAAAAAAAAATATTAATCAATCAAGTGGCTGGATAGTAGCAGCAGGCATAAACATCAGGAACAGGATCTTTACCAGTTCAAAAATACAAACCACATTATTTGGTTGTTTTAGAACAAAAACAAAGCTTATCTATAATGAACCAAAAACAAAATGTGTAAAACCTAGAAATGGTTTATATTAATCTTGAAATGTAGTTATAGGCTTAGCAAATAGAAATCAATTCAATGTAGAGTTCTAAGGAAGAGAATTGCCTCTGCCAGATCCTCTTTCATAGAGGCTCTTAAGTCAGACTTTATTATTTTTAGGGCTGAAAATAATCTTTCGACACTGACTTGGGTGGGTGGCATTGCAGTAATTATTCTGGCCACATCACTAACGATCTCTGGATCAACAAGGATGGCTTCTTCAACAGTAAGTTTTGATGAGCGATCATACTTTTCAACTTCTTTTAGTGCTTTATAAAACTCCTGTTGGAATTTTTTTTTTAATTCCAATCTAAATTTAGTAGGAGTCTGAGTCGGTGCATTGTTTGCCGACTCCGACTCCAGGTACCCAAAATTTCCCCCGAATCAGACTCCTCGACTCCGACTCCACAGCCCTGCTTTTTTCCCCACAAATAGAGCTTTCTTTTGGAGGTATTTGATCACCTCTGCGGTTTTTATTTTTTGTGCTATAAGCAAAAATAGCAAAACAATTTTGAAAAAAATTCAATATTTTTTTACTTTTTGCTATAATAAATATCCCCCCAAAAATATACAAAAAAACTTTTTTTTTCTCAGTTTAGGCTTATACGGATTCTTCATATTTTTTGTAAAAAAAATTGCAAGATGCGTTTGGTTTGCGCAAAAGTTATAGCGTCTACAAAATAGGGGATCGTTTTATGGCATTGTTATTAATAATGTTTGTTTTACTAGTAATGGCGGCGATCAGCGGTTTTTATCACGACTGCGACATTATGGCGGACTCATCGTACACTTTTGACATATTTTTGGGACCATTGTAATTTTTACAGCGATCAGTGCTATAAATATGCACTGATTACTGTGAAAATGACACTGGCAGTGACGGGGTTAACCACGAGGTGTCGCTGAAGGGCTTAATTTGCCCTAGGGAGTGATTCTAACTGTTAGAGGGCGTTGCTACATGTGACATGTCACTGATTGCTGTTCCCGATCACAGGCAACAGACAATCAGTGACAGTGTCACTAGGCAGAATGGGGAGATGCTTGTTTATACTTGTCTCTGCCAGTTCTGCAGCTCTGTGACCCCATTGTGGGACACCGGCGGACATAGAGTCCGCGGGCATTGGCATGGTAACGGGCACGCACAGCGGGAATTTCATAGTGACGTGTATACATACATTCTGCCGGCGTATATCTACAGAAGCTGGTCGGGAACCAGTTTACATGTCAAATCGGCGGCATTTGCCGGCAATGGCACCGTCCTAATAGGTGCGACACCGCATCTGCAGCGCTGCACCAATTTCAAAAAGTAGTTTCTGTACTACTTTTTCTGATTTCGCCCCGCAATTTACAGAAACTGCACAGATGTCTATGTAATCGCGTCCGAAATGGGGACTGACAAGCGGGAGTGAAATCATGCGAGTTCAAGAGGTTAAATGTGTTCCCTGGGGGGTGTTTCTAGCTGTGGGGGGTGTGGGTTCACTGGAGGAAAAGTGAAATTGTGATTCAGTTTAGCTGAAATACAATCTCTCACTTTTCCTCTCTGACAGATCAGCGGTGGGATTTGTTCGACACACCACGGATCTGTCTCTTCTGTGAATGATCGGCGGGTCGCTAATTGGCACTAAACCTTGTGCACAAAGCCACGTACAAGGCCGCCCTGCCACAGTAAATGTACATGGGGCGGTCCAGAAGCGGTTAAGGACTTTCTGTCAAGTTGCTGAGTAAACATCAGTAAATTATGATGCCCCTGTCCAACTGGCCTAAGCCCATTCACACCTAGGCGTTTTGTCGCCTGTAGCGCGACGCTCACAAACGCCAGAGGGACCAAAATGCATGAAAGTCTATGGGGATGGTTCACATCTGAATGCTGATGCGCCTGACGCCCATCGCCAAAAAAAGTTCCGGACCCTTTTTTGTCGCGCGTATCGGGCGGTTTGGGCGTATTTGAGCGTTTCCATTTCCCATAGAAAGTAATGGAAACGCTCGATTCAAGCGACTTGCGCGACGACGGGCGTTTGCTACGGGCGTTTCGTCGCTTTAATCAATAGAACTTGTCGCCCAGGCAGAAGATTAAAAAAATCTACCAACATAGCAACAAGTGATGAAAAGATGATAGTTTTTCTTATTGGCTAAAATAAAAAAACGTCAAAGTACAAAAACGTCGGACAACGCTGTATGCAAACGCGCAAATAAGCATGAATACGCGTGACAAAACGCCGGAAAAAAACGCCGAACGACCGACGCTCAGGTGTGAATGCAGCCTAAGTCTTCTATTTAAAATATGCTTGTTGCCTGGTAGAAGGTATGAACACCGTAAACTGGGTAAAGGGATTGTTACATTTTTGGCTAGAAAAATGTGTTCGAAATATTTTCTATAGACACCAATATACCATGACAGTAAACTGACTTGGTGTTTTTCTTAGTAAATAGTAGACATACCTTGGCAGCACTGAATAGAACAAGATAAAGAATTAACACTGTTAAAAAAAAAAAAAAAAAATATGGTTATTCCTGATCCAAATTAATGCCAAAAACTGAGGTCTGTAGTTTTAGGCCCCATGTACACGGGACGCTGCTAAATGTACGTTCAGAGGCAGTTGGACGCTTTTTTCAACTGCCCCTGAACTCATTCAAAATTATCCTACGTGACCATGTACACAGTCTCGTTTATTGCCGTTTTTAGGCCGTTGCGTTTAACAGCGTTTCTTTGAAAGTAAAACATGGGTTCAGACGCAGAAGATTTCCACGTTTCAAATGCGGCTAAACGCGGTAACCCGAGTTTAGTAGCGTTTCGTTTATAGGCGTTTTTCTTGGGCATTTAAAAAAAAAAAAAAAAGTTTTTTTTTTTAAATGCTTCTAAACGAAAACGCCGCAAAACTGACGTTTTAAACGTGGGTTACTAGCTGTGAAGTTTAATCATTTTTAGGAGCAGTTGTAAAAACGTCCCGTGTACATGAAGCCTTGGACCCAAAAAGAAAGGGCCTCTAAATGGCATATTGGTCATGAAATAACATCATTTAGTAAAGGTATATTTTTGTTTAAAATAATCTTGCATTGAAGGGGCCCCTGTGACATCTCCATCGGTTTGACAGTTTTATTGACTTGCGGTATAAGAATTCTCCTTAAGTGCTTCTGTTATGCTTAGTAAATCAATATTCTGATTCATGAAGGGTTGGTAATCATGGTTATGACTTCCGCCAGAGAGTTTTATTCCCTTCACGTCTTTCACATGGCAAAGCTATCCTTTATTACTCTGTGATATATTACCAGTGCTTAGGAATGTATCACATTGTCTCTGGCTTGCAGAACAATGAGGGACTACTCTAGTGCCGTGACCCCTTGATAAAATTTTCCAAGTTGTGTGGACCCCTAACAGTAAAATTTATTTTTGTAGCGTGGGTTGTCAGTACCCAAGGCAAGACAAGTAATTTGCACCCATAACCCACGGATACTTAGCGCTCCCTCAGTCCCTTCCACTCATACAGTATTAAAACCCCTTATGGTACTCGCTGTGTCTCCGCAGCAGTGACACCTATGCCGAAATCTGGAGATGGGGGTCTCCTCCAGCCCCTCCCACTTCACATTCCTCACCAGCCAGCTGACATCTAGTCTCTGCCCCCCAGCCATGCTGTGAACTGAATGGGCGGCTGCAAAGAGGCTGAGTGGGCCACCGCAAGCTCCAGGGACAGCCCTGCTGGGTAGCCATGAAAAGGCTGGAAGAGCGGTGCGGGATTCAGGAACAGCCCAGGATTTGGTGACCCCTGGCAAATTGTCATTCGACCCCCAAGGGGGTCCCGACCCCAGGTTGAGAACCACTGCCCTAGTCAGAACACACTGACACACTTTAGGGAACATAATTAACCCCTTAATCCCCCCCTAGTGTTAACCTCTTCCCTGCCAGTGCCATTTTTACAGTAATCAATGCATTTTTATAGCACTGATCGCTATAAAAATGCCAATGGTCTCAAAAATGTGTCAAGTGTCCGATGTGTCCGCCATAGGGTCGCAGCACCGATAAAAATTGCAGATCACCGCCAATACTAGTAAAAAAAATAATTATTAATAAAAATGCCATAAAACTTTCCCCTATTTTGTAGACGCTATAACTTTTACGCAAGCGCTTATTGCGTTTTTTTTTTTTTTTTTACGAAAAATATGTATCGGCCTAAACTGAGGGGAAAAAAATATTTTTTTATATATATTTTTGGGGGATATTTATTATAGCAAAAAGTAAATAATATTGATTTTTTTTCAACATTGTCGCTCTATTTGTTTATAGCGCAAAAAATAAACGCAGAGGTGATCAAATACCACCAAAATAAAGCTCTATTTGTGGGGGAAAAAAGGACGTCAATTTAGTTTTGGAGCCACGTCGCAATTGTCAGTTAAAGCGACACAGTGCCGAATGGCAAAAAGTGGCCCGGTCATTGACCAGCAAAATGGTCCGGGGCTGAAGTGGTTAAAGAGAACTTGTTACGTTCTTTACTAATTTGTGGCATTCAAACCTTCTATGGGATATATCAAGATGTAACCACAGTTCTTCGTGCTCTGTTTGATGGAAGTAAAGTCTTGGCTGCACGTGTGCAGCAACCGGTGGGGTTGACATCCATGGCTTCCCAAACCTTCAACCAGTAGGAGGCCATCTCTCCCTGAAGCTGGCCTCGCTGGTATACATTTGGCTAAAACGTTTATATTCCTTCTCCCTTCAAGATGGAAATTTAATAAGATTTGCTTCCATTGGACACAATTTGTAAGATCTTAAGTGGCTCTTTTTAAAGGTTTATCTGTGTCCAAATGGCTACGTTTTTACACGAGCATATGGAACGCAAGCCCTGGTTTTCTGGATTTCATCCAGGTGTTGCTTTAGTGCCAGTAGTCACTGGTTTTGTGCTGGGCACTCAGTATTTTAGGAACATTATCACTTGCATTATTTAAATGAGCAGTCTGGATATTGACAACCTTACCCGCTTTACTGCTCTGCTTTCCCTGAGACTAAGAACTCTTCCCTGGCAGTCCCTGCTGTCTCTTTGGATTGTATTTGGTTTTGTTCTACTTGGTCCTCATGCTCTGAGATCAACACCTATTCACTCTTTCCCCTGACTCCCTTTTCCATACCGGGTTCTGTATGGGCATAAACAGGAAGCTTCTGATTATTCATCAATTTGTCTGAAGGCGCTTTCCTTGTGTGCATTGCTTAGTGTCACTAAACCCACAAAACGATCAATAAATGGTATATTTCATGCTGTTCATATCCAGTCACTGTGAGATTCATTTTCTGCATTCTACAAAAATCTTGGTTGATCCTGCTGCTCTTTCTCCACTTTGTGTTCATGTCCCCAATTCAGTTAGGGATTTTGCAACTCTGGTGGCAACTCTGCACATGCTCCATTGTCAGTGAGTTTCTATGCTGAGCATTTCCTCCCTATGACATCTGAGCAGCGTGTATGATTGTAGAATCGCACATGTGGGCGTATACACAGTGGTAAATGACAGCCCACTCCTCCTCCGTGCCCACTAACCATCTAAACACAATGGGTGTAGGATATTACATGTAGATTAATGGAGGCTTCACCTCCATCTTATTCTAAGACACAGGCTGGGGGTGCGTGACACAGCCTGTAACTTTCAGAAATCTGGCCACATGTTTTTGCCAAAAAATAATAAAGATTTGATTTCAAATAGATATTTGTATGACCATTTAAAACGGTTTATTGATATTTTATTTTTTACTCCATATTTCAAAGGCTGTTTTTTTTTTTTAACACGTGACCATCAGCAGAGGATTAGAAGCTCCTCCTTCTTATGTTTCTCTTTTCCGACAGGCTGGAAAAGATCTGGGTCATGTGACAGCTGTGTATCGATTAGGTAAAAGGTATTTAAATGTGTGTGGGTTTTTTGTATATGAGAATGATTGGTGTCCTCATCCACATACAATAATAGAAGGGACAATGTTAATTAAAGTGTGTTTTAGTATCACTTTAAGTTGGTTGGGCAAGTCGCATGTAAAGGAGTGACATATTCAATACTAGACACAGTCAACTCTGTTAGCTATGTACAGTTCTTGGATGCATACAACCATGGAGCTAGTGCCATAGTGAGTTTTATTTCTTTTTTGCAACTTTTGGCCCCCATTATAGTGTGATTTGCTGTGTGTCTGTTGTCATTCTGCAATGCACTGCAATAAAAATTGCATTACTCTCTCTGGTCCTCATTCACATCAGTGCAATTTTTGAAAATGTACTTCTTTTTGTGCTGCACAATGCATTTTTGTCTCATAGACATCAATGGGAGCGCATGAGAAACGTAGGAATATGCATTTTCTTTGGTTTCGTGCCTAACATCCAGTCTCTTCCTCCTCCCAACAATGATGTCCCAACCAGGGCTGGCACTACCACAAGGCGAACCAAGCAGTCATCTAGGGTGCAGAGGCATAAATAAGGGGGGGTCATGGGGGTCCAAACCCCCCAAAAGCATCCATTAATGGTGAAACGACTAGCTTGTTTTCGCCACAGCCACATTCTGTCTCCTGCAAGTTGTATAGAAAAGTAACATGCTGCTGGGACTCGAGGGATCCTGGGTGATGTCAGAAGGGAGGGACATATGAGGAAGATTCAGCTACCCATTGACTGAAGACACAATGGGGCGGGGTGCAAACTGTAGCTTATAGGCGGTACCGCCTCCTTCTGCCCTCCTCAGCCAATGGGTACACAAGTTCACTCTACATCACTGCAAGTAAATCCCCCAGGCTTCCTGTAGTGCAGGTGCGGGTTGGAGCAAGCGCCGGTGTATTGTCACATTCTGCTGCCTATCGTAGAATGCTGCGCAAGTCACGTGGCGGCCAACTGCGCATGCGTTCCAAACGCAAGTGCGATGCGTTCCAATGGATTCACGACAGTACACACCAGTGAAACCTCGGTCGGCATCCAGGCTCTTTCCTTAACATCCCCGTGGATTGGAGGATGTTAAAAAAAAGAGCCAGGAGGCAGAGCGAGCGGACGTGAGGCCGACTGGCCACTTTCCTCTAATTCCACGTCGCCCTGAATGATGGGTTCGCTGGTGTGTACTGTCGTAAATCCATTGGAACGCATCGCTCTTGCGTTTGGAACGCATCGCGCATGCGCAGTTGGCCGCCACGTGACTCCCGCAGCATTCTACGATAGGCAGCAGACTGTGACACTACACCGGCTCTGATAAGGGAGAAGCTTGCAACGCATACTAGCACAATATGTGACACTTGCCTGCAAACAAAGCCAGTCTAAGCTGGCACCTGTGTAGTGTTGGTGTTGGCTTACTATCACCATGTTAAAAAAACATGAATATTGGTGGCATTACAATGGCTGTACAATGTGTTCACACTAGCCAAAACTCTGAAAAGTGCCCCACTGTGGATTGCTTTTTTAGAGTGCGGTTAAGTGGCTTCTGTCAGGTGTTCAGGAGGGCATCCTGTTGGGTCGCTTAATGCCTGTGCTTTTTTTTTTTTTGCCAAATGGCAGTTTATAATAGTGGTATTGCAACTCAACCACAAACCAAGTTTTACATTTTGACGTTTTATGTTTTTGCATGCAAGTAGCTGGTCTTGCCTAGGGCGCAAAATGGTCTAGCACCGGCCCTGGTCACAGCAGATGTCATTGGTCGAAACAAACGCATAAAGCATGCCACAAAACTTCCCTGAAAGACAGGTGATTGTGCCGTAGCATTAGAGTGACCCAGGGGTCAAGTCCTGGGGAAAAAAGTGTGGGAACACATCCACTCACACCCACATCCACTCCCCCACCAAAAAAAAATGATACGCTCATATACATAATTGCTAAACCGCCTTTTTTTTTCTTCGCTCCACTGTACCTTAGTAATCCTTTGTTACTGCCCGCTTCCTGTATATGGATTCATCAGGTAGTGTGCGGGTATTCCGTCACTTCCTCTATGCCGCAATGTCTCCTGGGAGTTTTTGTCATTGTTCCCAGGAGACATTGCGGAGATTTAGAAAGAAGCAAGTTCAGTGACTCGAGCTGGGCATCGCCACTTAGTGAAGGATTGGCTCGGGCGGCTCGGCTGCTCTAGACCTGCAAAGGGAACGGAGTTCCTGCTGTGAAAAAAGTGCAGGAACTCCGTTCCCATGCGTTCCCGCAGGACTTGAGCCCTGGAGTGACCCCAGGCTAAGTACTGTAATCAGTCTGGGGGTTCTGTGACCAGTTCTGGGTACTGTTTGGTTATATTTGTAATGCAACAAAAAAAGCTTTCATGTAAGGTAACTTTGTCACTTTCTTGCTCCACTGCCATTTATACAACAGACGTCTCTAAAAGGGGTAACGTTATTATACATTGCTTAGCAGTGAAGCAATTATAAACTGTCTAATATTTAAAGCTTAGCTTTTGACACGTATTCCTGGAATCTGCTGCAAATAGCAGAATTCTGTATCCCCGTGGTTTGTAACATTTAGGCGTGAATGGCAAAAATGTTTCAAGAACAGAACTTGTTAGTTATGTACATGTCATTACTTCAGTATTTGCTACTTCCAGGTGTGTTCAGAAGAAATAGCCTGAGACTGCAAAACAGAGCTTCACTGTTGCACATTTCATAGAATGTATCTTTGTCAGTGTGATGTAATTAGCTGGAATGTGGCTGTTCCTGATCAGCCTTGCACCCTGCTGGTTACATCTCGGCCCCTCAAAGAGGCTGGAATCAGTAGACCACAATGCATCAGGAAGAATGTAAATGTCTCGTGCCGGGCTTGGGGGCAGGTCCTTGACGGTCTGGCTTCAGAGGAATTGAGTTAAATGATGCTGGTTGTCATTCAGTCTGGAAGACTGAGAACATCTTGTGATGGTAACAAGGTACTTGGGGGTTGACGGCTCCGCATTAAAGACAAGTATTGCTGTAAAAGTTGCTTTTTAACCACTTCAGCCTGGACCATTTTGCTGGTCAAAGCCCTTGCCAATTTTTGCGATTCAGCACTGCGTCGCTTTAACTGACAATTGCGCTGTCGTGCGACGTGACTCCCAAACAAAATTGACATCTTTTTTTTCACACAAATAGAGATTTCTTTTGGTGGTATTTGATCACCTCTGTGGTTTTTATTTTTTGCGCTATAAACAAAAATAGAGCGACAATTTAGAAAAAAATTCAAAATTTTTTACTTTTTGCTATAATAAATATCCCCAAACAAAATATATAAGAATATAAATAAATGGTGATTCTGCGCAACATATCACACTAATGGAATAGTGATATCACATGAACAAGATAAATGTAAGAGCTGACAAATAATCAGCATATAGTATTAAATGCAAAGAGAATAGTGAGTCCAAATATAAATATACTCAAATAGTGAATAGTGAGTCCAAAATATATAATACTCATAAGGCGAATGTGCAAAAATATATAAAGAATATTGTGCAAAAAAACCGGAATGGAAGTTCAATCCCAATAGTAAACACAAATCAGCTGTCAGGGCAGATATTCTGAATGCACTGGATGAAGGTGAGCACCAGCTCTATGGTGTGAGTGCACGGCCGTGCGATAGAAGATAAACCAGATCCCTGGCTGAGCTCCCGGGACTCTTACCTCTCAGCCCTCCTAAATGGGCATTGATGTACAGGTCACTCGCAGCCTTCTATGGGTGGTCCCTGATGTTTCCTCTCTTGATCTGATGGATCCTTCCTTAATTGGGACAGATGCTCCTCGAAACCAGATGGATGATGTGGGTTATAAGAGAGAGAGAGAGGGGACTCCCATAGTGAGGTAACGTTTGGTGCAGGTAAAATATGTTTATTGAGGAAAAACCTGCACTTACATTAAAAGAAAAGTGCAACGAGGAAACAAACAAGCGGCGTTTGAATCGCCAGCTTACGTCACTCCGGGTGTACGTCCTCCAATTCCTACGCGTTACGACACCACGTGTTGTCGTAACGCGTAGGAATTGGAGGACGTACACCCGGAGTGACGTAAGCTGGCGATTCAAACGCCGCTTGTTTGTTTCCTCGTTGCACTTTTCTTTTAATGTAAGTGCAGGTTTTTCCTCAATAAACATATTTTACCTGCACCAAACGTTACCTCACTATGGGAGTCCCCTCTCTCTCTCTCTTATAACCCACATCATCCATCTGGTTTCGAGGAGCATCTGTCCCAATTAAGGAAGGATCCATCAGATCAAGAGAGGAAACATCAGGGACCACCCATAGAAGGCTGCGAGTGACCTGTACATCAATGCCCATTTAGGAGGGCTGAGAGGTAAGAGTCCCGGGAGCTCAGCCAGGGATCTGGTTTATCTTCTATCGCACGGCCGTGCACTCACACCATAGAGCTGGTGCTCACCTTCATCCAGTGCATTCAGAATATCTGCCCTGACAGCTGATTTGTGTTTACTATTGGGATTGAACTTCCATTCCGGTTTTTTTGCACAATATTCTTTATATATTTTTGCACATTCGCCTTATGAGTATTATATATTTTGGACTCACTATTCACTATTTGAGTATATTTATATTTGGACTCACTATTCTCTTTGCATTTAATACTATATGCTGATTATTTGTCAGCTCTTACATTTATCTTGTTCATGTGATATCACTATTCCATTAGTGTGATATGTTGCGCAGAATCACCATTTATTTATATTCCTGTTTTATGTCATGTAAACATAATTAGGTTTTGCTGCACTATATATTTTTGGTGGATTCACTCATTTAGGATCCATTTTAGCGCAAAAGCACTTTTCACTTTATAAAATATATAAGAAAACAAAAAATTTTCCTCCGTTTTTAGGCAGATGCGTATTCTACATATTTTTGGTAAAAAATCACGATAAACGTTTATTGATCGGTTTGCGCAAAAGTGATAGCGTCTACAAAATAGGGGATAGTTTTTATGGCATTTTTATTAATATTTTTTTTTTACTAGTAATGGCGGCGATCAGCGTTTTTTTTTAAATATATCATGACTGCGACATTATGGCGGACACATCAGAACTTTTGACAAATTTTTGGGACCATTGTCATTTCTTTATCGTACATCACGGGACACAGAGCGGCATTCATTACTATATGGGTTATATGGAGTACCTTCAGGTGTAGACACTGGCAATCTCAAACAGGAAATGCCCCTCCCTATATAACCCCCTCCCATAGGAGGAGTACCTCAGTTTTTACGCCAGTGTCTTAGGTGTTAGTCATGGTTTAGCTTGCCTCCGCATCCTTGGGATTAGGTGAGCTACCGGTTCTGTCCAAAAAAGCCTCAGCGCTAAAGTGGTCAGTAACCGGACCCCAAACCCTTGGGGTATAGCCCATAGTGCTTTTCTTTTTAGAGAGCTGGACCCTGGGCCCAGAACTTAGAAACCTTTGCGTACCTAAAGTTTTCTGTTGCCAGGGTGCTATATGGGCCCAGGACAGTGGATCCTTCATAGGAACCCAGGGCCTGAAGGTCTAGACATCCCCACGGAGATGGGGGAAGATTGGGCCTCTTGCTTGGCAAAGTCCTGCGGCATGGAGCAGGTAAGTGAGGGGAAAACTTGCGGAACTTGGTTCTTAGCAGGTTTTTTTCTGGGGGGTCACAGGGGACATGCCTAAAGTTATGCACTGCATCTGGCAAACTAGTCACATATCATAAAGATAGGATGGCTCTCTATGTATTATTCCCCATAAGATGTGACCTCCCTTGTAGTGTTGGAAAAGCATTGAGTGGGGCCTGTGTTATATAAAAATATATGTGTGTGTCAGAGAGCTTTGCTTACCTGCAGGCCTCCAGGCGATGCTCCATTCAGTCTTCCTCCTCAGAGCCTGCAAGCAGGCAAAACGCTGACCTCCTCATGGTTCCAGGCTGCAGGCTGCAGTTTGCTGGAACAGAGAGGTCCCTTCCTCCCAAAATCCCCCCCCCTCCCCCTGTCGGGAGGGGCATTTCCTGTTTGAGATGGCTGGGGGGGAAGGGCGGGTCAGTGGCTTAAAGGAAGGGGCGGCCCTTCCTTGTTTGTTCCATTCAATACTTTGGAACTGAGGAGAAAGACCAGAGCGGCAGCACGGGGCGCCGAGGACACACAGTGGCCAGAAAGGATATTGCAGTCTTCAGAGGACTGTTTTTTCAAGCCTAGAAATAGGCTGTTTCTTTTCCATCTCATAATTTTTCTTTGCAATACTACTCAGGGGGACAGAATGTTTTTTCTTTCCTGGATTTGAAACAAAAAACGAAAAAAAAAAAAAAAAAAAAAAAAAAAGTCATCTAGGGGAGAGGAAGCATTTTTTTATCCCCCAAACAGGTGTTTGGACAATTAACTTTTATAGTTCCAAATACCAATAGGTAGCAGGTGTACCTCGGTATTGTACCATGGTATGCCGCTGTTTTCCCTACAGGGAGCCTTGGGGCCATCGGGATCTGGGGCTGGAGCTGACGCGGGTCAGTCCAACCCTAAGATGGTCACGGAGGAGGTATTACTCACCTCTTTAAAAGAGATGCAGAAAAGCATGGGAAAAATGATAGCCGCAGCTATGCGGGGCAGTAAGCGGAATAGATCTCCGTCGCCCGAGCGCGGACCCTCAGAAGAGGAGGTCCTTTCCTCAGGGGAATTGGACGACCTCTTGGACAAGGACCAAGTAGGTTCAGGGATCGAAGACCCGGATACAGGAGTCTGGGGCAGTCTCCCTGAGGGAGAGCTGGTGGATTCATAGGACTTGGTCCATAGGGCATTCAACTTGCCAGTACCAGATCTCCAGGTATCGACGGTTTCAGCTTTGGGCTCACTGAGGGCGCCTCAAAGCAATGCTGTGTTTCCGATCCATCCTCTATTAGAGGGAATTTTGTTCCAAGATTGGAACAAGCCAGATAAGATCTTCTTACCACCTAAAAGGTTCTCTGTCCTATATCCTATGGAAGAAAAATTTTCCAAAAGATGGGCTACTCCTGCAGTGGACGCAGCCATCTCATGTGTTAACAGATCGTTAACATGCCCTGTAGAAAACATACAGGTGTTCAAGGATCCAGTTGATAAGCGCTTGGAAGCACTACTTAAGAACTCCTTCACTACTGCAGGGGCAGTAGTACAGCCAGCTGTGGCTGCGATTGGGGTCGCTCAAGCATTATCGGATCAATTTAAGCAGATGCTTAAACTTATTCCGGCCCAGCAGGCAGAAAAATTTTCGGATGTCCCTAAGGCCATATGTTTTACGGTAGACGCAATCAAGGATTCTATCCAGCAAGCGTCACGTTTATCGTTATCCCTTATCCATATGAGAAGACTCTTATGGTTAAAAAGCTGGGAGGCTGAGCCCCCATGCAAGAAGCTCCTGGTAGGGTTCCCCTTCCATGGAGGACGACTCTTCGGAGAAGACCTAGATAAATACATTCAGACCATTTCAAACGGCAAGAGTACTCTCTTGCCAACTAAGAAGAAGGTTCAGGGACCTGCGTTTAAACGACAGTATTCCCCTGGGCAGGGGCCCTCTAATGCCAAGCAGTATCGACGGCCTCCTGCAAAAGCAAACTTCGGCTTCAACAGCAGATCACAAGGACAGGCTGTTAGAGGCAAAAGGCAGTGGTTTCGCAAACCAGCAAAACCAGCCCCCAAGCCAACCTTATGAAGGGGCGCCCCCACCCACGAAGGTGGGGGGAAGGCTGCGACTCTTTTCAGAGATTTGGGAAGCCAGCATTCCCGACGAGTGGGTACGGTCTTCCGTGGCCACAGGCTACAAATTAGATTTCCTAAGGTTTCCTCCTCCTCATTTCCAGAAGTCGAGGATTCCAAACGATCCGGAAAAGGGAGCCGCATTAAGATCGGCATTAGATCATCTACTTTCCCAGGAAGTAATAGTAGAGGTACCAGTCCTGGAACAGGGGCTGGGTTTCTACTCCAACCTATTCATCATCCCAAAATCCAATGGAGATGTCAGGCCAATTTTGGACCTAAAGATGGTAAATGCATATCTAAAGATCCGCTCATTTCGGATGGAATCCGTGCGGTCAGCAGCTGCCACACTCTAGAAGGACGACTTCATGGCGTCCATAGACATAAAGGATGCCTACCTTCATGTTCCAATTTATCAGCCACATCAAAGATATCTACGCTTCATGGTGGCTTCGCGTCACTTCCAATTCGTGGCGCTTCCCTTCGGGTTGGCTACGGCCCCCCGGGTGTTCACGAAGGTCCTAGCCCCAATCCTAGCCAAACTAAGGATCCAAGGGGTCACGATCCTAGCATACCTGGACGACCTCCTAGTCATAGATCACTCGTCTCCCGGCTTGGAGCGAGCAGTGGCCCTCACGGTCCAATACCTCGAGAGGTTCGGCTGGGTCCTAAATCGAGAAAAGTCAGCTTTCCAGCCCACAAAGCAGTTGGAATATCTCGGCATGAGATTAGACACAGAACAACAAGGAGTGTTCCTACCTCTAAGGAAGGTAAAAGCCATCAAGGAATTAATCCTACTGGTTCTAAGCAAGAAAGAACCGACTATTCGCCTATGTATGAGGTTACTAGGCAAGATGGTGGCCACATTCGAGGCGGTACCATACGCCCAGAGCCACACTCGCATCCTACAGGCAGCCATCCTGTCAGCATGGAGCAGAAGGCCACAGGCCTTGGATATCCCGTTGCCGCTCTCATCAAGAGTCCGACAAAGTCTGTGTTGGTGGTTAGACCCTCAGAATCTACTGAAGGGGAGGTCTTTCAGCCCAGTGGCTTGGAAGATAGTGACCACAGACGCCAGCCTGACGGGCTGGGGAGCAATTTTGGATGGTTGCACTCGCCAAGGTACTTGGGCAAAGCCAGAGAAGCAGTTGCCCATCAACATCTTGGAGCTCAGAGCTGCTCGACTAGCCCTCAGGGCTTGGACGTCAAAATTGCAGGGGTTCCCGGTGAGAATTCAATCAGACAATGCCACGGCCGTGGCATACATAAATCACCAAGGGGGAACCAGGAGTCAAGCCGCTCAGAGAGAGGTGAGCTTGATTCTTCTATGGGCAGAGGCTCATGTGCCCTGCATATCGGCAATATTCATTCCAGGAGTGGACAACTTTCAGGCGGACTTCTTAAGCCGCCAGACTCTATGGCCGGGGGAATGGTCTCTGCATCCACTAGTCTTTCAAGCACTCTGCCAAAGATGGGGAGTGCCGGACGTGGATATCATGGCATCGAGACTCAACAAGAAACTAGACAGGTTCATGTCCCGCTCAAGGGATCCGATGGCCTGCGGAACCGATGCGTTGGTTTGCCCTTGGCATCAGTTCAAACTTCTTTATGCGTTTCCCCCGCTCCAGTTACTACCCCGCCTGCTGCGCAGGATCCGGGTGGAGCACATACCAGTCATCCTGGTAGCTCCAGCATGGCCCAGAAGGGCATGGTACTCACTAATCTTAAGGATGGTAGTGGGAGACCCTTGGACTCTTCCTCTACGGCCAGACCGGCTATCGCAAGGTCCGATCCTCCACCCTGCCTTACGGCATCTAAAATTGACGGCCTGGAAGCTGAATCCCTGATTCTCAGGGGTAGAGGTCTGTCTCAGAAAGTAATCTCTACCCTAATCAGAGCCAGGAAACCGGTCTCTAGGGTGATTTATTACAGGGTCTGGAAGGCCTATGTAGGCTGGTGTGAGTCCAAGCGATGGCTTTCTCGCAAATTTACCATCGATAGAGTATTAAGTTTTCTCCAGCTAGGAGTGGATAAAGGATTGGCATTAAGCACAATCAAAGGACAGATTTCTGCTCTGTCAGTGTGGTTTCAGCGGCCGCTGGCCACCCACTCGCTGGTTAAGACCTTCCTTCAAGGGGTCTTACGTATTAGACCTCCAGTTAAATCCCCGCTTTGTCCGTGGGATTTAAATCTTGTTCTGTCAAGTTTACAGAAACAACCGTTTGAGCCGTTGGCTGATATTCCTTTGGTTCTACTGACAAGGAAGTTAGTATTTTTGGTTGCCATAGTTTCCGCAAGAAGAGTTTCGGAGCTGGCAGCCTTATCCTGTAAGGAACCATATCTTGTTTTTCATAAGGACAGGGTCGTTCTCCGCCCTCATCCTTCCTTCCTTCCGAAGGTCATATCCAGTTTTCATTTGAACCAGGATTTGGTATTACCATCCTTCTTCCCTAAACCTACTTCCAGAAAGGAAGGGTTGCTGCATACCTTGGATATTGTCAGGGCCATGAAGGCCTATCTTAAAGCTACAAAGAAGATCTGGAAGACAGATGTGCTGTTCATTCTACCGGATGGGCCCAAGAAGGGGCAGGCAGCTGCAAAGTCCACCATTTCTAGGTGGATTAAGCAATTAATCACTCAGGCCTACGGCTTGAAAGGGTTGCCTCCTCCAGTATCATTAAAGGCTCATTCTACTAGAGCCATGGGCGCCTCCTGGGCAGCACACCACCAGATCTCTATGGCTCAAGTTTGCAAGGCGGCAACCTGGTCTTCTGTCCACACGTTTACAAAATTCTACAAGTTGGACGTAAGAAGGAATACTGATACTGCCTTCGGGCAGGCAGTGCTGCAGGCTGCAGTTTGAGACCCTCGGATTCCGGGGGCTCCTCTTGTTCGAGTTAAATTTAAAAATTTTATTTTTCTCAACTAAGTTGGATTTATTATGATTTGAGTATATCTCTAAATTAAATCCTTTTGTCTTGGAGATGTTCTCCCTCCCCTCATTGTAAGCATTGCTTTGGGACATCCCATATAGTAATGAATGCCGCTCTGTGTCCCGTGATGTACGATAAAGAAAAAGAGATTTTTAATACAGCTTACCTGTAAAATCTTTTTCTTGGAGTACATCACGGGACACAGAGCTCCCACCCCTCTTTTTTGAGGACCATTTTGGGAGGCATACTGCTTGCTACAAAACTGAGGTACTCCTCCTATGGGAGGGGGTTATATAGGGAGGGGCATTTCCTGTTTGAGATTGCCAGTGTCTACACCTGAAGGTACTCCATATAACCCATATAGTAATGAATGCCGCTCTGTGTCCCGTGATGTACTCCAAGAAAAAGATTTTACAGGTAAGCTGTATTAAAAATCTCTTTTTTTAAAGCGATCAGTGCTGTGAAAATTACACTGGCATTGAAGGGGTTAGCCACTAGGTGGCGCTGTAGGTGTTAAGTGTGCCCTAGTGAGTGATTCTTACTGTAGGGGGGATGGGCTGTGTGTGACAAGACCGTGATCACCGCTTCCGATTACAGGAAACGGTGATCACTGTCCTGTCACTAGGCAGAGCGGGCAGATGCTTGTTTACATCAGCATCTCCCCGTTCTTTCTCACCGTGAGATGATCGCGGGTATCCCCGTGGCGATCGAGTCCGCGGGAGCTGCGTTTGGGCTCACAGAGCTTGTGGCTCGCATCCAAAATGCCGGGATCTTAAAGGGGACGTATATATACGTCCTGCCTTGCTGCCGACGTATATAGTCGTGCGCTGATCGGCAAGCAGTTAAGGGAATTTTTTTTTAAATTAACTGAAGTTCTGTTTTAAAAGTATAAACCCAGGACCCTGCATTTACTATATCTGGTCACCCACAGTACATGGAGATGCAATTGTTTTAGTAAATATAAACTGCTAAATACCTTTTCTCATTAGCAGTATATAGCAGTCTTGTGATTTTTCTATCGGTTCCTGGTTAAGCTTGTAGGAGGAGTTGTCATACTGCACTGAGCTGTCCACTAAGTGCCGATTGGCCCTGTGCTGATCACATGCACTCTCCCAAGGAAAAACAAAACCTCTCCAGCAATACACCCCAAACTGAGCATGTGCAGCCTGACTCCAAAGGCTCGGTCTTATCCAGATATGTCCAGGGGGGACAGTGCAGGGAGGGGAGTATCTGGGCATACAAGACCAGGCTGCCTTTTTACATGGTGCAGATTAACCCCTTAGGTTCCACAGTGAGTATAGCATGCTTTACTGTATATACAGACTGATTTTACGGTTATGGGTTTAGTAACACTTTAAGGTTAATGTTTTGACTGTTGCACTTTGTCTAGGTTAATGAGCCTTTCCTTGTATGCATCTCAGCAGTTTCCCTTTGACAGTGGAATACTAGACAACGACGTTGTCTGGTCTCCGAAATTTCTCATCTCGGGGCGGTTGGCAGCGAAAGCATCTCAGTTCGGTGAATACATACATGACTGATTAGAAAGCACGTTTTCATAAAGGGTTGGGCCATAAAATATGCAGAAATATAGCCAAAGGAAATAAATTCCACTAGAATTCATGTATTTTAGTAAATGGCAAAGCTATCGTATTACATTTTAGTATTTTCTATGATTTTAGTAGATTTTGTATGCTTCTCACTTGGTTGACTTCATGACAGCGTATGTGGGAATTATTTTACATGAAGCGCTTTCTCCTGGATACCAGTGTGTCTACCTCCTGCTGAACTGTCAAGTTTTGCATCGAGTGAATTGGGATAATTTTCCCTAAAAAAAGCTGCCTGAATAATAGTTAGGAGTTCAAGCACAGAAATTAAATATATTGCATCCATCCTACCAGTTCTTAAAGAGGAAGTAAAGTCTTCCTCTTTTTAATTTTACCTACAGGTAAGTTTAAAATAAGGCATACCTGTAGGTACTGTAAATATCTCCAAAACTTGCACCATTTCGGAGATATTTACTATATACGCTGGCGCCAATGTCATTGGCGCGCGCGCACTGAAATACCGGCCCACTCGTGCCATTTCTTCAGGGCCTGTAGCATGACTGACAGCTCCTTCACGGGAGTGATGTCTTCACGGTTCTGGCCAATCACAGCACCGGAGCCCGCGAACCTGGAAGTAGTGCCCCCCCCCCATGAAGGTAGTGCCCCCCACCCATGAAGGTAGTGCCCCCCACAGATGAAGACAGCGCCCCTACAGATGAAGCTAGGCCCTGCACACTCCATGCACACAGTTGACCCGCTCCCAGTCACCCTGTCACTGGGTGGTGGTGTTGTATTCTGGCCCCCCGGGGCCTCTCCTCCAGAGCTCAGTCATGTTGGTGTGTGTTCGGTGCTGAGGATTAGCAGCAGGTAAGTATATGGAGGGATCAGAGGGGAGGGGGTGGCTCCCTGCTCTCCCAGAAGAAGTGTGGACTCTTCTACTCTCAGTTCTATCCATCCCCAGCTCAGTTACCAAGGGACACCAGTGGCTTCCCTGCTACTGTGGGCTGTCCTGGAGGTGACAGTGTGCTGCACCTTCCCCTATGACAGAAGATCAGGGCGAGCTCAGTGAGGAGGGGGCACCGTCCATTCACATTGTACGGGGAGTGTCGGTGTGCGTGACGGAGAGGGAGGGGCCACGGCGCATCATAAACACACAGCGCTCAGCAATACACAATACTGAACGCATGTGTACAGGAGGTGAGGGAGACCACGTGACCACAATGGAATGTGCGCTTCACTCTCACCTTCGCCGACATTGTTCATCCACTCCAAGAACTTCACATCTTACAGCCGGCCACTGGGCTCTCTTGCCGCCCACCCGCGCCCGCGGATTGATGACCCCTGCCCTAGATAATGGGTGCTCAACCTGTGGCCCTCCAGCTGTTGCGGAACCACAAGTCCCATGAGGCATTGCAAGGCGCACAGGTACAATCATGACTCCCAAATGTAGAGGCATGATGGGACTTGGAGTATCACAACAGCTGGAGGGCCACCAGTTGAGCACCCATGCCCTAGATTAAGACACCTGGTAGCTTCCCCCCCTCCTTTTTCAGAGACTCTAATAGTGACGCTTACTTGTATCCCACATCTCTTCCTTCTTCCACATGCAATGAAGATGTCTCTCCTTTGTAGTTTGACAATATGGAGGATCTTTTGGCGGAGCACGATATCATTTGTCTATGTAATAACTCCAGTAGTTGGTTTGAATTGGGATTCAGGTGGGAAATGTTTTACCTCTGGAGCCTTAAGTTATGAAAAGTGATTTTTGAATGTGATTCGGCCCGCTAATAACCAATTGTAACGGTTTACGTGTGGTGTACATTGAAGACTAATGTTACAAATTATCTTTCCACAGGAAGTGGGGCGACAGCTGTGGTCCAAGCTGCCTACTGCTCCCCGAAGAAAGAAAAGGTGGCCATCAAGAGGATTAACCTAGAAAAATGCCAGACCAGCATGGATGAACTACTGGTAATAAAGAACCTGATATTATCCTTCTAGCTAATTAAAGCCCGAAACAAAAATAGATAGTATTGCATCTCAACAGTCCTTAGATGTGATGACTGCATTTGTTTTCTTTTTTTCTTTTATTTTTTTTACACTTTTTTTCTCTTTCATTTTAATCTGGTATCCCATTAACACATTTCCTGTCCTAGGGTAGCAATCATACTTTGCAGTGTTGTCACACTAGGACAGGGAGTGTGTTTGAGACTACATAACACTGTATTAAGAATACATAACCTCTCCCTCAATGACAGGTGTTTTGTAGTCCACTCTGATAACCGATCAAAACTGATAACAGGATAAAATAAGAAAGTATTTGAGGGGGGGGGGGGGGGGGTCTTTTTGCTCAGTGGTTCTAAAGGCAGAGGATTTTTTTTACCCTAATGCATTCTATGCCCCCTTGTACTTATCTGAGCTTGATCTATCGATGTGCATGAGAGATGCTCTGTCTGTTCTCTTCCTCTAAATTGGCTCAGAGACTGCAGCGGGAGTGATTGGCTCCTGCTGCTGTCAATCACAGTGAGGAGGGGGCAGGGCCGAGGCTCGGAAGCAAGTCTGCATGAGTGCCCTCATAGCAAGCGGATTGCTATGGGAGTACTCAGCAGGGGAAGGAGCCCTGGCGGGTGACCAGAAAAGGGGGGCGGGGGGGGTCGATCAGGGCTGCTATGTGCAAAGCTATTTCACTGAGCAGGCAAGTATGATTTGTTTATTAATTTAAAGAAACACATTTAACATTTAGAGCCGGTTCACACTGTCGCGTTCAATGCAATGGAACCGTTCTAATAGGAGCAACGCAAGTCGCTCCGACTTAGAAAAAGGTTCTTGCTCGACTTCGGGGGCGGCTCGGGGCGACCTGCATTGACTTCTATACAGAAGTCGTTTTGCGGGTCGCCTCTGAAGTCGTCTTCAGGACGACTTGCAGAGTCGCCCCCGAAGTCGTGCCGCGGAAGTGTGAACCGGCTCTCAGAACCATTTTAACATTATTGTTTTGTATTTACTTATTTGGCTACTAGGACACGGGCTGCCAGCGTCTTGGCAACCAATCACATGGGCCCACTGTCGTTTGTCATTAATCACATGAAGGGCCTACCTTATGGTGAATTAATCTCAGAGTTCCCCATCAGGCCATGCCACCTGATAACGCCTGTTGGGAAGGCGAAACCTAATGGCGCCCCCATGAGTTTGTAAAACGGCAGCGCATTGTGGCTGCCCGGTATTGGAGCGCATGCGATTTACACACTCTGCGGCACCTGCATATGTATGAACCTAGCCTAAGGCTATTTACATAATGCTGAGATTTTTTTTTTCTTTTATATGTAAGAATTATTTAAAATACCATAAACTCCCTTCAAGTAAATTTTGCCCCTGCTCTGTTTGGCTGATCTATAATTTCTAAGGCTCTGGGAGGCTTGGCCCACAGACCACCAGATTAATGTGCTTCTTTGTACAGTGACTATAAAGCTTCCTGTACGAGAATATTGTTGGGTAGGGGAGTGCCTGTGCTTTTGTTTCACAGACCCCCAGCTCTTCCCATCCTGCATGCCATCTACATCAAATGGATTGAAGCGAATGGAATGTGATGCTATTTATTATTCATAGGCCTTGTGATTCACGCCTGGCAGTCAGTGTTTACAACTCCACATCAAACAGCTGATTTTTCATTTTCTTTGTGTGTGTTCTGCGGTGATATGATTAACCTGCTCACTGCCTTTAGAACCAGCGGTGTCGCAAGTTCCATTTGTCCTTGTAGCACTATGTGGTGCAAAAACATAGGGCTCCTTAGAACCTAAAATACATGGCCCAATACACACACACTCTATGCATGTCATTGCTGCATGAACACAGCAGGGACATAAGACCATGGGCTTCAACAGTGCAAAGAGGAGTAATAGGCAGTAATGGTGGCATACATGAGGACTGCTCCATCAGGAAGGGCCAGATCCTTAAAAGATTTAATTTGACGTTATATAGTGAATAATATGTGTCATAAGCTATATAGAAGAGTTATGCTTGCCATTGACTTATCTCTGATTTAAAGCTGAACTACTGCCAGTAATAAATTCACAATTTAATTCAGTTATATAAAAATTAGGAACCCATCAGGTGTATTTTATTATATAACTAGCACAGGTAGTTTGTTGATATCAGCCTTCCATAATCTTTGATACAGCAGCACTCAGACGGGGACCCGGAGAGGCAGCACTCCAATTACAGCTCTATTTTTTGATGCATTAAACTGAGAACATGCTTGCTGAAATGATGTCATCAGTGTGCTGCTGCTGTATTGCCCATTCATAGATCGCGCTGGGTCAAGCTGCATTGGTTAACGACACTGTAGTGTGAAGAAAGGTCTATAAATGAACTGTCCTGTATGGCAAGTGTGCCTAGATCCTAAAATGAGCTGGGCAGATTAACAAAACCTTAAACCATTTTGTGCCCATAAGTCATTGATGCCTGGATGTCCGGGCCAAATTTGGAAGTACCAGTATGTGTCTGTTAACTTTACAAGTGCTCTATGACTACCTATAACTTGTCTGTCTAAATAATTTTTCAGAATTTTAAGACATTTAAAGGGTCACTAAAGGAAAAATTCTTTTCTCTTTCGTTCATGGATGGACACAGCTTTAATCTGGACATAGTTGGAAATAGCCTATCTTTAGGAGTGACTAGGCAGAAAGTGTAAACAACTTTAAAGCCGAACCGCCCCGCCCAGGGTGCGGTCCCACTGACTATATCCTCTCAGCCTGCACCAAGCAGTTCAGTTTTTTTTCTGCCTAGTCTAGGAGAAGACATGGCTCCCTTCAGGCCCAGGGCTTGGAGGCTTTTTGTTTGACGGTATGACCAACCATAGTTGGGGCCCTGCTGTCTCAGACACTCATGGAAGGGGCAAAGATGCTGCTCAATGGGTTTACAAGCATCAGGCTTCCTCGAACGAGGTAGCCCTAGCTGACCTACTAGTACAAGGCCTAAAATTCATTTGTGAATCAGCCTTGGACACTATTCCTCTGCTGGCCAGAGCTTCAGGTCAGGCGGTGGTGTTACGCCGTCTACTTTGGTTAAGATTTGGTCCGCCAACCAATCTTCCAAGAAAGCCCTGATGGACTTGCCCTTTAGGTTCAATAAAAGTTTTTATGAAAGAATTTTAGACAGACATCAAGATACATGAACCAGACCTCCCACATTGGGTGGGCTGGTTTTCATCATAACAAAGGATACCTTTTTGAAAAACATAACTTATAATATGAACTTCATTAGGAGCTAGAGAAACAATTACGTGTTCAACCCACTCGCGTAGCATGAAGTACCTAGCATCTGCTCCCTCCGGCTCGGGCGCCCCTTTTGGGAACCAGCTGCGCCCCTGGCCAGGGGGGAGCAGGGGGACATGCCCCCGACGGTATGGGTTGCCGTAGGAAAAATAAAAAAAGAAAAGGTAGCAACATGCATACCAACCAACTTATAAAAGTATATGCTCAAGAAGTTCAACCTCATAAACATAAGGTATAGTCCTATCATGGGGTTATCAAGTTTGCCTGTTTAGGACGGTAAGAGTACCAAAAGAAAAGGAAAGTATAAAGAGAATAAGTCATGTAAACATAACTAGAGAAGAAAAGAAAAGATAGAAGAGGGTGGGAAGGTGGGGGGTAGTGGGGGGGGGGGGGGGTATTTGGTGTGCCCAGATCTCCCGCGCCCTAAACCTATAATATATAGTACAAAATCAGACCCTCCTGTTCCCCTCAGGGTGGTGGAGAGCCCGAGTCAGGTGAGAGTAATGTCTTTAATGTGTCTGAAGAAGAGAACTCCCTCCATAATCCCCATGTAAAGGAGAACTTGGCGTGGCTGTCTAGAGCTTTAGCTTGGAGTTCCTCCATCAACATCACTCCATTCATTTCAGTAACCCATTCGGCTAGTGACGGGGGTAAGGGGGACCTCCAATGTCTGGATATTAATTGTCTGCTCGTACTGAGGCAGAACCTAAGTAGGGTGTGTTTCTGAAATTTGAATGTACCTGGGAGAATGGACAGCAGGGCGACCGTGGGGGAGGGAAGAAGGGGTTTGCTATAGATATCCGAATAAATTTTGAATATTTGATTCCAGAACGGGCGAATAGCCTCACAGTCCCACCATATATGTAGATACGTACCAACAGCCGAGTTATATCTCCAGCAGGAGTCCGGAGTAGACGGGAACATGATCCTGAGGGCGGACGGCACCCTGTACCACCGTGATAACACTTTATAATTTTTTTCCCGAACATAGCTTGAGATGGAGGATTTGTGCGTGTAATAGAAGGCTTTTTGCCAGTCTGCCTCGCTTATGCTAATCTCCAGGTCCCCTGACCAGGCTGCGGTGAATTTAGGAAGGGAGGTGTATACGTGTCCCAAGATCATTTTATATGTTATAGAGAGGGTGTGGCGGGGGGTCTTTTGCAGTACGCACAGCTGCTCAAACTCCGTCAGGGGTCTGTGGGTCTGTCTTGATTTATGGAGCTGCTTGCAGTAAGATGTCAGGTGCATTTGGGTAAGCCATGTCACTTTCGAGGGAGGGGAGGGCTCCTCTATGACTAGAGAACCCGTGGTAGCATTGACAAACTGTCGCGCCGTGGGCCATTGTTCTCTTTTATACCCAATGAACGTGTGAACAAGTTTACCGTCTGGGATAGCCGGGTTGTCGAACAGAGGGGTCAGTGGACACGGGTCAGTAGTCAAAGCATATGGTACCCTCCGGCGGTACCAAACTGATAAAGAGTCTCTGGTCAGGGGCGATAAGTCCGTGAGGGCCCGGTGTGTCCTCTCACTGCCCCAAAGGAGGGACCGAAGATCAAGAGAGGAGAGGTCCTGTTCGACCAAGGTAGAAACCTTGCCCGCGGGATGGGGAAACCATTCTAAGATCCGCGAGATAACTGTCGCTGTATGGTACATTTCAAAGTCAGGGAGGCCAACGCCTCCCCTAGTGATGGGGGAGCACAGCAGAGTATGTTTCAGTCTAGGACGATTTCCCCCCCATACAAAGCGTATTGCCATCGAGCGTAATGACCGGAAAAATCCCGCAGATAGGGCTATTGGTAAAGCCTGAAACGTATACAACAATTTGGGCAATATGTCCATTTTCAGGGTGTTCATACGCCCAAACCAGGACACTGGTAGGTTTAAGCGGTCTTCCGAAAGGCGCCTGAGTCTAGTCAGCAGCGGGCCATGATTTAGGGAGTATATCTCCGATAGGTCAGCCGGTATCTCCGTTCCCAGATAAGTGACGGACTTAGCCCGCCATTGGAAGGAGAAATTGGCTTTCAGGATCGAGAGAACGGGTTGCGACAACGAAACATTCAGGGCTTCGGTCTTTGATAGATTAAGTTTGTAATTGCTAAGGGCCCCGAACCGCGAAATCTCAGCCAAAATAGAAGGGATGGTGACATGGGGATGGGTGACGTACAGCAGGAGGTCATCGGCGTATAGGGAGAGTTTACAGTGAGATGAGGGGGTCTGTACCCCCTGTATACTCCCGCTAGCCCTGAGGGCCTGTGCCAGATGTTCTATAACTAAGGCGAACAGGAGAGGGGAAAGGGGGCACCCCTGTCTGGTGCCATTTTTAATCGCAAATGACGTGGACTTGATGCCGTTGACCATCACTGAAGCAGAAGGTCTACTATATAGGGACATGATATGCGCAAGCATCTTCGGACCCAGACCAATTTGGACGAGAGTGGCCCTCAGAAAGGGCCAGCTGACCCTATCGAAGGCTTTTTCCGCATCACAGGATAAAAGGCACATCGGGATCCTATTTCGTTTAGCGAACGCAATCGGGTGTATCGTCTTGGTGGTGTTGTCACGGGCCTCTCGGCCCGGGACAAAACCCACTTGGTCACCGTGTATGACGTCGGGGAGTGTAGGGGAGATGCGGTCCGCAAGAATTTTTGTGAATAGTTTCAAGTCCACATTTAGCAGGGAGATTGGCCTGTAGTTGGGGCAGTGAGATTGGTCTTTACCTGGTTTTGGGATAACTACTATTTGGGCATGCAACAGATTCGAGGAAGGGCATAGAGTCTCGTCGATGGCACTGAAGGCCTTTGCCAGCAGAGGAGAGAGCTGTGGCGCAAATATTTTATAAAATCTGGGGGTGAACCCGTCAGGGCCGGGACTCTTGCCATTCTTTAATTTTTTAATGGCTAGGAGAAAATCCGCCTCCGTCAGGGGCGCTTCCATCTCTTCTACCTCTGCTGGCGGGATGGTGGGGAGAGCTGTGTCCTGAACGTAAAAGGAGATCGCATCCGGGGGCCCCAAACTCTGGGTTGGGGATCCCATAGCCCGGGGGGATAGATTATAAAGGCCTTCATAGAAGCGCCGGAACTCTTCTGCGATCGCCGAATTACTGCATGCCTTCCCTCCCGTAGGGGAGACCACGAAGGGGATATGCTTCCTTGTCTGACGTGGTTGTAGTGTGTTCGCCAGGAGTCTGCCACAATTGTTGGCTTGGGCGTAGTGTGTGAACCGTCCCTTATCCCTGGCCACTAGGGCCCGGTCTGTAAAGATTTGTAGAAGATCCCTGCGGGCATTAGCCAGATCCACTAATTTAGCGGGTTCCGGCGAACGCTTATGGGAATCCTCTAAGGTGGTGATCGTGTCCAGGAGGCGAGCTATGTCAACAGTCCGGGCTTTCTTCAAGCGAGAGCCATGTTGGATGAATTTGCCTCGCAAGACACACTTCAACGCTTCCCATTTAGTCAGGGGGTTGGTTTCATCTCGAGCATGATCTGCATTGAAGTGTGCAATCGACTGAACAATATCTGCCGTACAGGCAGAGTCCATGAGTAGGTTATCGTTAAGCCTCCAGGAAGACTGGGGCCTGAAAAGAGGGATCTTTCCAAGGGTCAGGTGGACAGGGGCGTGGTCGGACCACAATTTAATTCCGATAGAGGCTGTCGGGGAAAGGTCAAGTAAAGACTGCGACACTAATAGGTAGTCCAATCTACTGTACGAGGAGTGTGCTGGGGAAAAATAGGTATAATCCCTAACGGAGGGATGTAGAACTCTCCAAACGTCAGTGAGGGAGAGGTCAGTCAGTAGGGAACGCAGCCTGGTCAGGGCAGCCATCGAGAGCGAGGACTTACCTGTGGACGTGTCGATGCGGGGAACCAGAGCGACATTGAAATCCCCACCCAGGATCATGTTCGTCGTGCTGAATTTCTTCAGGCGAGAGATCACGGAGGAGAAAAACTGCGGCTGGTCCTGGTTGGGAGAATAAACATTAATGACAGTGTATATCATATTTTTGTATGACAGTTTAAGCATGATATATCTCCCTGCTGGGTCTACATATGTATCCAGAACATCTGGGGTAAAGGAGGAGTGGAAGGCTATGGAGACCTCTTTAGATTTAGCCAGGGGATTAGAGCTGTGGAACCAAGTGGGATAATGTTTACTGAAATGTTTAGGGATCGAGTCAGATCGAAAGTGAGTTTCTTGGAGCAGGAGGAGCTGGGTACGCGTTTTATGAAAGTGATATAGTATCTGCCTCCTCTTTTCCGGCACATTAAGGCCCCGGCAATTTAAAGAGGAAACCTTCAGGGCAGTAGAGGTAGCCATAGGCAGTATAAAGGGGGGCTTAGGAGGGCATCCGGGAGGAGTGAGCACACCACTTCAGGGGATAGGGGGGGGAGGGGGAGAAGAGGGTGGGTAAGATTTCCAGAGATAAGAGAAAGGAAAGGAAAAAGAAGAGCAAACAGACGGAAAAGAAACATCGTGGCCTCAAGGGCCTCACTAATACTGTTGCTAGCAACATATCAGCTGATACCAAAACGGCAGCTGAATCTCCTAGGTGGGGGAATGCGGACAGCGCACAGCGAGATGCCCGCACACACCGTAACTTTCAAACTATATAAACTATACAAACTATCGACAGTAGGATTATTTAGGGGTCCCCCCGAGCGGTAGAGAGTGAGAAAGCAGGACTGTCCATAAAACCTAGGGCACAAAAGCACCCATTTGTGATCCACTAAATCTACCACCCAGGGGGGACACCATCAAAACAAGTACACACACCAATTGCAACCCCAGCCCAAGACTGGGGTGTATTCAGGGCTGAGTGGGAGGAGGGGGGGAAGGTGCAGCAGGGGCCAGGAGAGCCCTCCGGCTATAGGGGGTCAGGGCTGGGCCCAGGGGTGGCAGGTTAGAGAGGTCCGGGGAATCGGGGTTGTAATCAAACCTGAGGGTACAAGACAGTGCCAGATCATAAACCGTGAAAAAGAGACTCTATATGAAAGAGAGAAACACAAAAAAATAATAATAACAATAATAAAACAGATCTGGAACAGTCCGTATTGCAATGCCCCCACCCCTTCAAACCCCATAGCTCCCTGGGGAGCGAATCTGAAAAAAGTTAGAATAAAAAAAGGGGGGTCCCCGCTTTTCAATCATCAGGTGGTCCGGGGGCCTCTGCTCTGGATCGTCTCGGCTTCTTGGACTGTCTCTTCCATCCGGAGGAGGGCTGGAATCCAGGGGTGGCAGCCTTAAGTGGCCAGTCCGGCAGGGGTATCTGTGGCAATTCAAAGGTGCCCAGGAATTTGGGGAGATCTCCGAGGGTGCGGAATATAGCAGATATCCCTTCATGGGAAGCAGAGAGTTGAAAGGGGAACCCCCATCTATAGCGGATTTGTTTAGCTTGCAGTGCCCCTGTCAGGGGTTTTAGTGACCTGCGAAGGTCTAGAGTCAGTTTAGATACATCTGGTAATAAATGGATGCGGGTCTCGTTGAAAGTAATGGTTCCCTGTACCCGAGCAGCCTGCATAATGGCATCTTTAATGGCATAAAAGTGAACTCTGCATATGACATCCCTTGGATAATCTGGGTTAGGGTTTTTGGGCCCCAGGGCTCTGTGGATCCTATCGAGCTCTATAGGATCCTCCTTGTCTTTTTGGAGTAGATCATTGAAAATACCAATAACCACTGGGGCCAGATCATTGATTTCCACCGTTTCAGGGAGTCCACGGACACGTATATTGTTGCGTCTGGCCCTGTTTTCTTGTTCGTCCTGAGATAGCATGAGCTGCTGGATCTGTGCAGTATGTTCATTTAAAATAACTTCATGAGCCTGCAGAGTGGAGACCGTTTCTTCCACGCTATGTTCCACCTCCTCTATCCTGTTAGTAACATCCCTCCTGAGCTCCGAGATCTCTTGTTTATATGAGCGTTCCATCCTCTGAACACAGGCCTCAAAGTCATGTCTGGTTGGCAGGGCCTTGATGTAGGCCTCAAGATCCCAGCTTATGTAGGAGCGATGGGATTCGGGTGAGTGACATGCCGAGCGGGTCGAGCCTGCATCCGACTCAGGAGGTGAAACGGCCCTCTGGCGAGTCCTCATGGCTGAGGAGGATTTCTGTGAAGAAGAGCCATGGGACGGAGGATGTGAGCCTGAAGGACGGGCCGCCGCCATCTTGGATGGAAGGGGGTCACGCTGCTCCGGACGGATTTTATGAAAAAACCGGTCGATGTCGCCGTCTCTACCCGGGTCGGGCGTATGGTGGGTGTCTCCTCCCCCCTTTCTGCCCATTACCGACCTGTTTAGCGGTGTGTGTGCGGTCTGCTGTCGATCGTGAGCGCGGCGTGTGCGGGAGCTCTCAGCTTCAGCGTCTTACACCGCCATGCGCCAGGCCACGCCCCTGGACTTGCCCTTTAAGGGCGACAGACTTTTTGGAACTCCCCTGAATGACATAATTAAAGATGCTACAGGAGGTAAGGGCACACTGCTCACCCAGTCCAAAAAGGGGAAGGAGCCCCTCGGTAGGCAAGGGCCTTTCTTTACCGCACACAAGCGTTTTTTTTCCTCCACCCAGTACAGCGGGTAAAAGACCATAGGCCGATAAAGCGCCTGCTCAGGGACTGGGACGTCCCTGGTTTCCCAAACCCAACAAACCTGCTGACAAAACTACATCTGCATGAAGGTTTGCCCCCCCACCCATCTCTCGGGTGGGGGGACGTCTTCGCAAATTCGTGACCTGGTGGACATCTCGGGTCCCCCGACCGGTGGGTTTGCAAAGTAGTGTCTTCAGGGTACAAGATAGAACTTCTATCTTGCCCACGAAACAGATTTTTTTCCCTCCAACCGCCAGCTACAACAGACTTGTCGGGAAGCCCTATTCGGGGCAGTTCAAGACCTGCTGAAACACGGGTGGTTATTCCTGTCCCAGTACAGGATCGGTTTCAGGGGTTTTACTCCAATCTGTTCATAGTACCAAAGAAGAAGGGCGTTTGCCCAATTCTGGACCTCAGGGCACTCAATTGCTTCGTGAAAGTACAGGGATTCCGTATGGAATCAGTTCGCTCTGTCGTCACTGCCCTCCAGCCGGGGGACTCTCTGGCATCCTTGGACATCAGGGATGCCTATTTACATGTCCCCATATGCACAAAGCATCAGAGACTTGTGCGCTTTGCGGTCGGGGAAGACCACTATCAGTTTGTGGTTCTCCCCTTTGGCCTGGCATCAGCACCAAGGGTGTTCACCAAGGTGCTTGCTCGTATTCTCGCCCTACTATCGTGGGCTACTTGGACGACCTGCTTCTGAGGGCCACTTCAGCCTCAGAATTAGAGGTGAGCGTGTCTATAACCTGTCAGACCCTCAGACACTTTGGGTGGCTACTGAACATTCAGAAGTCAGTAAGGGACCGACTCAACGCCTAGTATATCTGGGATTGAATCTGGACTCCTCAGAGGCAAAGGTTTTCTTCCCTGTGGAAAAGTGTCAGACCCTTCGGGCTGCGGTGCGGCAGTTGACTGGGCCTCATGGTGGCCTCCTTCGAGGCAGTACAATATGCGCAATCTCACACGCGAGTGCTACAGAAGGAAATTTTGTCCAGATGGGACAAGTGCCCATCAACCCCGGATTATCAAATCCGGGTGAGCCACCTGGTCAGGACCTCCCTAGTTGGTGGTTGACCTCACCGGCACTTCTGTCTGGGAAGTCGTTCCTTATCACTGGATAGTCATCATGACGGATGCCAGCCTTACCGATTGGGGGGGGGTCTGGGGGGTTCAGCCGACCCAGGGTCGCTGGTCTCCAGAGGATTCCCATTTGGCGATCAATGTCCTGGAACTTCGGGCGATCAGGCTGTGCCTCTCCACATGGTCTCAGAGGCTACGAGGGTGTCCAGTCAGGATCCAGTCAGACAATGCCACAGCGGTGGCATATGTCAACCATCAAGGAGGAACAAGAAGCTTGGCTGCAGCGTCAGAAGTCGCTCACAGCCTAAGGTGGACAGAAAGGAGCGTACCGGCCCTGTCGGCCATATACATTATGGGTGTGAAAAACTGGCAGGCAGACTACCTGAGTCGCCAGATGCTGGACCAAGGAGAATGGTCTCTGCACCTGGAGGTGTTTCAGCTCTTTTGCCAAAGATGGGCCACGCCAGACGTAGATCTACTGGCGTCTCGACTCAATCGGAAGGTATTGAGGTTTATGGCCAGGTCAAGAGACCCATGGGCGGACGCGACAGATGCGTTGGTGGCGCCATGGAGTCAGTGCCTATGCCTTCCCTCCTCTAAAGCTCCTTCCTCTTCTGCTTCGCAGATTGGAGGCAGAGGGGAGTCTACCGCTGAGGGAGGACCTGCTGTCGCAAGGTCCCATACTGCATCCTGCTTTACAGTCGCTGCAGGGGGTTCGGCATGAGGCCCCTCCAGCCTGTCCCCCACTACCTCCGTGGGGATTTGAATAGCAGACGCACCTTTGCGTCTACCGCTACGAGAGGACCTGCTTTCGCACGGTCCCATAGGTCATCCTGCTTTACAGTCAATGGCTTTAACGGCATGACCTCTAGGTGCCTCAGAACCACCGTTTTAGAACATTAGGGAAGTTCCCTTGTTGACACTTTTTTAGAAAGTGGTCCTTTCGGTTCTGAGCTGGCAGCCTTGTCATGAAAGGCTCCCTATCTGATCTTCCACAAGGATAAGGTGGTGCTGCATCCGCAGCCTTTTTTCTTCCTAAAGGTCATGTCGACCTTCCATCACAAGGAAGATATTTTACTACCATCCTTGTGTCCTCATCCGTCGAATCCTAAGGAGACGACATGGCATCCATTGGACGTTGTCCGAGCTCCGAGAATATACTTGTCTGTTACTGCTTCATTCCGGAGTTCAGACGCACTGTTTGTTTCGGTGGCTGGTACCAAGAAGGGCCCAGCGGTCTCATCGGCCGCCATTTCGAGGTGGATTCGACAGATTCTGATCAGGCTACACCATAAAGGGTCTGGCGCCTCCTGCTTCTTCAGCCGCAAAGTTTTGCAGGCGGCTGTTTAGAGTTACAACTCCTCAGTTGAGGAGCTCTGTTTTTGGGTGAAGTTTATTTTTATGCTGTTCCCACCCCTCATTTTGACATTGCTTTGGGATGTCCCACTATGTCAAGATTAAGGTAGTGTCCATCCATGAACGAAAGAGAAAATAGGATTTTGTACTCGTAAAATCTTTTTCTCTGAGTTCATGGATGGACACAGCACCCACCCCTCCTTTTTCTTTAAAGTTTGTACTGCTTGTTAAGAACTGAACTGCTTGGTGCAGGCGGAGAGGATATAGTCAGTGGGACCGCACCCTGGGCGGGGCGGTTCGGCTTTGAAGTTAACACTTTCTGCCTAGTCAATCCTAAAGATGGGCTATTTCCCACTATGTCAAGATTAAGGCTGTGTCCATCCATGAACTCGGAGAAAAAGATTTTACGGTGAGTAAAAAATTCTATTTTTCCTTTTAAAATAACAAACATGTTGTACTTACCTCCACTGTGCAGTTCGTTTTGCACAGAGTGGCCCCGATCCACGTCTTCTGGGGTCCCTCGGTGGCTGTCTCTGTCACCAGATGTTTTTTCATTTACAACTCCTTTTAAGGTTTTTATTTTGTTCACTGTTTTAGGAAAAACCCTACTTTTTTTTTTTTTTTTTTTTTTTTTTATTATAGTTTGACTAATGGACAGAAGCTTGTTTATAAAAATGTTTTTAATATTGTAATTGTATTGGACAATTGCAGTCTTAACCATACTGCAGCGGCATCTGCAGACTGAAAACTTTTTTTTTTCCTAAATTGAGGCTTGCCATACATTATTTTCTTGTACAACTTTCTTTTAGATTTACCAAAACCATATAATAGGAGTTCGAACCTAAACACTTTCAATTCGTATGCAATCAGGCAGGCCCTTGTACTACATAGTTGAAGGTAAATCTTAAAGCGGTGTTTCACCCTGCAGAACAACTTTTTAGCATAAAATTCGCGAGCTACAGTATGCCTGTCTTAATTTTTTTATCCCCGTACTCACAGTGTAATCGTACAGAGAAGATTCCGACTGCCCGCGGGGAATGGGCGTTCCTTTCAAGAGGGAGGGTGATTGACGGCCGGCTCTGGCATGTCACGCTCCCCGAAGACAGCCGGAGTAGGTCTCGGCTCTTCACGGCGCCTGCGCACAGACTATGCGCAGGCGCCGTGAAGAGCCAAGCCTATTTCGGCTATTTCCGGAGAAGCGTGACGCGCCAGAGCCGGCCGTCAATCACCTTCCGTCTGGATTGGAACGCCCATTCCCGTGGGCAGTCGGAATCTTCTATGTACGATTTACACTGTGAGTACGGGGATACAAAAATTAAGACAGGCATACTGTAGCTCGCGCTACTATGCAGAATTTTATGCTAGAAGAATTTTTTTTTTTTTTTTTTTTTTTTTTATAGGGTGAACCCCCGCTTTAAGAACATTTATAAAGAAAAATGTATGGTGTATGGCCAGCTTAAGCCTCCAGCCTGCATACGATTACTATAGCTAGTGATTTCATTATTGGGCATCACTCAGATTGTTTCCCTATTGTTGGTGGGGACTGGAGTTGGCAGTGACAGTTGATTTGACAGCAGCTGCTCACTGTGTCAGCTTCTTTCTGTCAAAGTGTGAATGTAGATTAATGTTCCCTCGGCATGTAACAGGGGAATGTTTAATGTGTTGCTAAACCCAGGACCCTGCATTCACTATGTCTGGTCTCCTACAGTACACAGAACATGGAAATGTAATTATTTTAGTAAATATATTCTCATCAGCAGTTAGAGCAGTATTGTGACTTCTAGCAGTGTCCAGCCAAGCACTGGTTAAAGCTTGTATGAGGAGTTTTCTGACTGCCCTATGAGACTGCAATACCCCTGACTGTGTCTGGACAGTGCTGATTGGCCCTGTGCTAATCACATGCACTCTCCCAAGAAGAAAACCTCTGTAGCAATGCCACACCAAACTGAGCATGTGCAGCCTGTCTGTGTTATCAGGGGACAGTGGAAGGAGGGAAGGATCAGAGAAGACCAAAGAGCCTTTTTACACAATGCGAAGGATTCACCCCTTAGGTTTCGCAGCGAGTATAACAAGCATGCTTTACTGTATATACAGACTGATTTTACTGTTGTGAGTTTATTCTACAAATCATAGGTAGGATGCATTTAAAAATGTTGCTATGTTTTTTTTTTACTATCACTTTGCCACCGTGCGTACGCACATATGCGTACTCTGCTTTCGGTGGTTATACCGGGATGATGAAAAGTAAAGAACTCCTGCGCTGTCTAAAACAATCTAATACTAGGGGGCACTGCTGCAAAGACACCTGGAAGTCTAATTCAAAACGAACTGGTTATATTACAAAGGAAATGGTGTCTGCGCTGTGAAGGGGGTCAGGCAAATGGAAAGTATAAAGAAAGTGTAACTGATAATACACTCAGTGACCACAATTATTAATATAACAAATCGGTGACAATTGATGACAGTCAAACCTGTAAACCAGGTATACCTAACATGGATAAATAAATAGCAAAAACCATCAAATGCGTGTAGCAAAGGTTATCAAAACAGTGCACATAAAAATATGTATATGTGAGAAGTCCAATAGCAGGGATAATCCAAGAAAGGAGATGTGCTGAATGGAATAAAGTTCATATGCAAAGTGATTCCCACCACCAAATGTAGCAAAAACCACACTTAGTGCTGCAGTGTCCTTCGGTGATGCACCTCTGTGTCTGCAAGCAGCTCACCTCACTGCTGTTGGGTAAACAGTGTTCGCAGATCACAGATTGTCACTAAAGATGCTGTATCCCACCATATAGCGATATTCTTTTTTTTTTTTTTTTTTTTTTTTTACAGATATAGCGATATTCTTAGACCCGTTTCACACTGAGGAGTTTTTCAGACGGGACAGCGCTAAAAATAACACTGCTATACCACCTGAAAAACTCCTGCCCAGCCTTCTCAATGGGAAAGCCTGAGGGCTTTCACACTGAGGCGATGCGCTGGCGGGAGAGAAAAAAAAAATCTCCTGCCTGCAGCATCTTTGGAGCGGTGAGAGGAGCGGTAGGTATAGATGGCATAGGGATAAGAAGGAAGGCAAACATTGCATAATCCCGTTTTAAACATTTATTAAAAACATACACATAATCATAACAAACTCACATTTAGTAGATAAAAATCGTGTACTACATCCACGAGCGCCAAGCTCGTCCTCCCAGGTAGGATGTAGGTAAACCTGATGCTCCAATCCCTACGCTTATCGTCACGTGACGATCAGGGGAATGCAGGCATCATCCTGGTATAATTTTTTTACAGCCGGTGATTGGCTTTCCAGGGATAACAACCGATGCGGCTAAAGCCGCCCGGTTGTTATCCCGGATGAGCGAGAGAGGACATCTGCCGCCTACGCCGCTCTTACCGGGCCTCCCGTCCTACCGGGAGACACGATCCGTGATCCGCCACCTATAGTGCCCAGAGAGAGACTGAAACGAAGCCGCGAACTGCTTCGATTCAGTCTCTTCAGTGTAAACACGGAAGCAACGTCATGACGTTGCTTCCAGGTTACTCGGCTGGCAATGGCGCTGGTTTTGGATATATATATAAATATTAGAAACTTTTAGGCTGCATTCACACCTGAGTGTTTTCAGCTCGTAACACGCAAAATACCATTCATTTCAATGGCACCTGTTCCCAGCTGAGCGTTTTGTCACCTGACGCAAAATGCCTGAAAAATGCCCTAAGCGCAAAAAAGAACATGAGCTTCTTTGGTGCAGGTTACGGCACCTTTTTACATTGGTGACCTGAACAAAATCCCGGAAAAATCGCTGTGTGATTCTGAAGCTGTCCGATATCAGTTCTTAGTCTGAGAACTGAGCGATTTACATGACCACTGATCTCTGTTCTTGTTTTGCTTGGAGCAGAGAGCAATGACTTTCAGTCCTCATTCTTGGCTCTGTCCCTCCAGCACTCACTGGAGCGCCAGGTGAGAAAGGGGGAGGGCACAGCTATCTTTGGCTCTCTGCTATGCACTGATTGGTGGAACAAGCTGTCAAACAGGCAGCTGCGTGGATCCTTCCAGGGCATGAAGCAGCTCTGCCATGTCAGCTGACAGCCAACAATAGAGTACTATAGACAGGGCCGGTGCAAGGATTTTTGCTAACTCAGGCGAAGGTGCATTTTGCCGCCCCCCCCCCCCCCCCGGTCACGCACACGCGCACACACACCATGCATTATATATGTATATATATCCGACCCCCCCTCCACTAACTATAGACCCCCTCCCTCAGTACAGACACCCCATCAGTGTAGAATCCCCCCTCTTTAGTGCAGACACCCCACCTTTAGTGCAGACCTCCCATCAGTATAGATTTTCTCCCTTTAGTGTAGACCCCCCCGCTAGTATAGAATACCCCTTAGTGCAGACCCCCACAGTATAGACACCCCCCCATAGTGCAGACTCCTCCATCAATATTGACACCCCCATCAGTATAGACATCCCCCCTTAGTTCAGACCCCCCTCCCATAGCGCCCCCCCCACATGTCCATCTACTTATAATAGAGTAATAAAGTGTACAGTACAGACCTCAGAACAGCGCGGCAGCAGCCGTATACACACAGCGGTGTGTGTCCCTTGGCTCCTCCTCATTATATGTAAAGAACGAGGAGGAGGCGCCGGCGGCTTCAGTCCGCTCCACCGAAATAGAGCAAGGTCAGATCAACAGGGCGGTGATAGCGGTGCCGCTATCCACGGGTGTCACCCCTCTGGCGGATGTCACCCGGGTGCGGTCAGCACCCACCTAGCAACGCCTGTGTCGGGCGGGTGACTGTCCTGGTCAATTTTCCACCCTGGGCAGCGCTGGCGCCGTAAGGCAAGTGCCCATGTTGCCTTGCGCTAGCACCGGCCCTGACTATAGAAGAGCAAACGTAAGTGCACCCATGTGACTCAAAGAAGTATGGGGAAAAAAAAGCTTTTAAAAAGCGCTCATTCAAAAACTGATATTTTACCATCTGATAGGTTATGCTGGAAAGTCAAATCGGAAATCAGGTTGTTATTCTCAGGAACTTTGCTAGTGAGAGATCTGTGCTTGTTTCCCTATGGCCTGAAGACTTTTCCTGTTAGCTACAGGACAGGGCAGTCCCAGTCTTCTTGTTGGAAGTTGTATTTATTCTGTTCGGCAGAGACTGCCTTGGTAAAGGTGGGACACTCCCAATGGTGGCCAGGATCAAATTGTGTAGGAACAGCTCAAACCTCCAATGTGGTCAAGAGAGCTCAAGGAAAGGAAACCCCTATTAAATACATCAAACTAACCCACTATTCTTCACCTTTGGGTGGATTTTTAATTGAAATGCTAATGAAATAATATCTTTTTGACATTCAGCTTGCCGCCAGACAGGCCATTAGTTGATGTAGCCTGTGTTTTGCTTTGGCATGATAGATGATGTGTCCTAAAAGCCAGGGCTCCAGAGAATGTGACAGAGAAATTTCCCTTTGCCAACTGCGTAAAGCTGGCCATACATGTCCTTCTGCCCAGACACAGAACTGTAAATCCTTCTTTGATTCTGTCTGAAATTGAAGCATAATTAACATTTAACTATCAGGCCTATTGTAACTCGTTTATATTATGCTCAATAAACGACGTTTTGATTAAAAAAAAAACTATCAGGCCTATTACACTGATCTTGATTTTTTTTTTATATATATATTATGTGTATATACAGTGGGGCAAAAGTATTTAGTCAGCCACCAATTGTGCAAGTTCTCCCACTTAAAAAGATGAGAGGGCCTGTAATTGTCATCATAGGCATACCTCAACTATGAGAGAAAAAATGTGGAAACAAATCCAGAGAATCACATTGTCTGATTTAGAAAGAATTTATTTACAAATTATGGTGGAAATTAAGTATTTGGTCAATATCGAATGTTCATCTCAATACTTTGTTCTATATCCTTTGTTGGCAATGACAGAGGTCAAATATTTCTGTAAGTCTTCACAAGGTTATCACACACTGTTGCTGGTATGTTGGCCCATTCCTCCATGCAGATCTTCTCTAGAGCAGTGATGTTTTGGGGCTGTCGCTGGGCAACACAAACTTTCAACTCCCAAAGGTTTTCTATGGGGTTGAGATCTGGAGACTGGCTAGGCCACTCCAGGACCTTGAAATGCATCTTACTAAGCCACTCCTTCGTTGCCCGGGCGGTGTGTTTGGGATCATTGTCATGCTGAAAGACCCAGTCACCTCTCATCTTCAATGTCCTTGTTGATGGGAGGAGGTTTGCACTCAAAATCTCACGATACATGGCCCTATTCATTCTTTCATGTACACGTATCGGTCGTCCTGTTCCCTTTGCAGAGAAACCGTCCAAAAGCATGATGTTGCCATCCCCATGCTTCACAGTAGGTATGGTGTTCTTTGATTGCAACAGTTCTACTTTGGTTTCATCTGACCATATGACATTCTCTCAATCTTCTTCTGGATCATCCAAATGCTCTCTAGCAAACCTCAGACGGGCCCGGACATGTACTGGCTTAAGCAGGGGGACACATCTGGCACTGCTGGCGTAGTGTGTTACTGATGGTAGCCTTTGTTACGTTGGTCCCAGCTCTCTGCAGATCATTCACTAGGTCCCCCCGTGTGGTTCTGGGATTTTTGCTCACCGTTCTTGTGATCATTTTGACCCCATGGGGTGAGATCTTGCGTGGAGCCCCAGATCTAGGGAGATTATCAGTGGTCTTGTAGGTCTTCCATTTTCTAGTTATTGCTCCCACAGTTGATTTCTTCACACCAAGCTGTTTGCCTATTGCAGATTCAGTCTTTCCAGCCTGGTGGAGGTCTACAATTGTGTTTCCAGTGTCCTTCGACAGCTCTTTGGTCTTCACCATAGTGGAGTTTGGAGTGTGACTGTTTGAGGTTGTGGACAGGTGTCTTTTATACTAATAACAAGTTCAATTAATACAGGTATTGAGTGGAGGACAGAAGAGCCTCCTAAAGAAGAAGATACAGATCTGTGAGAGCCAGAAATCCTGCTTGTTTGTAGGTGACCAAATACTTATTTCCCACCATAATTTGCAAATAAATTCTTTCCAAATCAGACAATGTGATTGTCTGGATATGTTTCCACATTTTGTCTCTCATAGTTGAGGTTTACCTCTGATGACAATTTCAGGCCTCTCATCTTTTTAAGTGGGAGAACTTGCACAATTGGTGACTGACCAAATACTTTTTTGCCCCACTGTATACAATAGATAATACCGGTGATTTGCTTTTCATTCACATTTTCCACTATTTAGTTATAGTCTAGTTTGATGTCCCTTTTGATCGCTCTTGTGATGACCAGATTAGGTATGAAAATTGATCTGTGTGGAGCTTAAGAACATTTTCCTGCTAATATATCCGCATAATGGAAAATCATCGATATGATGTCTTATTAATGGTTATTTTAGGATAAAAAAAAATAGGTGACAATGCAAAAGCAACTTAAGACGAAAAGAATGATTGTGTTGGACCACTAGTATTTGAGTACAAAATGAATTAATTCACAAACCTAATGATACAGGATATACAATGGATATAAAAAGTCTACACACCCCTGGTAAAATGTCAGGTTTCTGTGATGTAAAAAGGGGACAGATTAATCATTTCAGAACTTTTTCCAACTTTAAGGTGACCTATAAACTGAACAACGAAGTTGAAAAACAAACTCTTTTGGGGTGTGTGTGTGTGTGTGTATGTGGGGGGGTAAGAATAAAAATTAATGTGGTTGCATAAGTTTGCACACCTTTTTATAACTGATGATGTAGCTGTGTTCAGAATCAAGCAATCACATTCAAACTCATGTTAAATAGGAGTCAGTACACATCTGTCATAATTTAAAGTGCTACTTATTAACCCCAAATAAAGTTCAGCTGTTCTAGTAGGTCTTTCCTGACATTTTCTTAGTTGCATCCTACAGCAAAAGCCATGGTACGCAGAGCACTTCCAAAGCATCGGAGGGTTCTCATTGTTAAAAGTTATCAGTCAGGAGAAGGGTACAAAATAATTTCCAAGGCATTAGATTTACCATGGAACACAGTGAAGACAGTTATCATCAAGGGAGAAAATATGGCACAACAGTGACATTTCCAAGAACTAACATCCCTCCAAAATGTATTAAAAGACGAGAAGAAAACTGGTCAGGGAGGCTGCCAAGAGGGCCTACAGCAACATTAAAAGGAGCTGCAGGAATATCTGGCAAGTGTTGGCTGTGTGGTACAATCTCCTGTGACAACAATCTCCTGTATTATTCATATGTATGGGGTAGAGTGGCAGGACGGAAGCCTTTTCTTACGAAGAAAAACGTCCAAGCCTGGCTAAATTTTGCAAAAAAAATCTGAATTTTAAGTTTTAAAACGGCCCAGCCAGAGCCCAGACCTGAATCCAGAAATCTGTGGGGTGATCTGAAGAGGGGTGTGCACAGGAGATACCCTCCACAATCTCAGATTTGGAGTGTTTTTGCAAAGAAGAGTGGGCAAATATTGTAGTTTAATCCTTTTTTTTTTTTTTTAGTTACTGGGTGTAACGGTCAGGGGTTAACGCAGTTTACGATATTCCATTCCGAACCCACGACAGCTTATCGACACGCCACAATCCAGCAGACGAACATGGCCCATACAGATTCCCCAGAAACGAGACACACAGCTCTGTTCTCTGGTTTAACAGGAATAGACACTTTAATGGTAAACTCAGGCTTTTATACAGTTAGAAACCCCAAGGAACAATGACTTAACTCCACCCACAACATGACACAAGGAGCTCAATACACATCTTTTAGGAGACAGACATTCTGACTCGAGATAAGCTCTTCTCACCTGCTATACAATACACATTTATCATCAATAGAAATTCACACAATACAGTGTCAATTAGCATCACACAATGAAAGGTTCTTGAGAGCCAGACTAAGGTTCATTTACATGACAGTAGCAGATGACAAACATGTGTGTTCCCACAATGTGTTCCCACATTGAATGAATCACTCTTTCTATTGACCGGTTGGGTTTAGAATCAACAACCTGTAATATTTCAAGATATCCTGGAATACATTGTGAATTATTACTGTCCCATCTCCTGTAATCCAAGATATAATTTCTCAGTCATCCTATGCCCCTAGTGGACATAGGATAACTTTAGACACAAGAGTCATCGGTGAAGCTGAAACAGGAGTACCCCACACCCTGCAAGAGCCTCTGGGTCCCACGGGCTCTCCCGTTACACTGGTCATGGAGGAGGAGGAAGGGACTCTGTCATTTAGGATCTGTATCCACACCCAAATGTGTGATATATCAATACAATGTGACATGAAAACCTTAGACCCCTTTCACATTGAAGCGTTTTTACATCGTTTTAGCGGTAAAAATAGCGCTCCTAAAACGGGAGCTACAGTTCATTGAGGGAACCATAAATGACAACATATACTGTGACATACTGAAGCAGAGCATGATCCCCTCCCTTCGGAGACTGGACCGCAGGGCAATATTCCAACATAACGAGCCCCAAACACCTCCAAGACCACCACTGCCTTGTTAAAAAAGCTGAGGGTAAAGGTGATGGACTGACCAAGCAACTCTCCAGACCTAAACCCTATTGAGCATCTGTGGGGCATCCTCAAACGGAAGGTGGAGGAGCACAAGGTCTCTAACATCCACCAGCTCCGTGATGTCGTCATGGAGGAGTGGAAGAGGATTCCAGTGGTGATCTGTCATGCTCTGGTGAACTCCATGCCCATGAGGGTTAAGACCGTGCTGGAAAATAATGGTGGCCACACAAAAAATTGACACTTTGGGCCCAAAATTTAAAATGTTAACTTAGGGGTGTACTCACTTTTGTTGCCAGCAGTTTAGACATTAATGGCTGTGTGTTGTTATTTTGAGGGGACAGCAAATTTACACTGTTATACAAGCTGTAAACTTACTACTTTACATTGTAGCAAAGTGTAATGTCTTCAGTGTTGTCACATGAAAAGATATAATACAATATTTACAAAGATGTGAGGGGTGTACTCACTTTTGTGGGATACTGTATAGACAAATTTTAGTGTTGAGGGTTTGATAACACTTTAAGATATATCATGACTCCATCATCCAATGTATAAGCCAATATAAGAAGTTCAGTGACTTTGGTATGTATTTAAATACTTCTGCATCGTCTGACTGCAATTTTTAAGCTTTTTTTAATAAAACAAAAGATGTGCAGTAACCCAGTCAGAATTCTACTTTTGTTGATATGACTGCCGTTAACGGATTGGTTACTCTGGGTTACAGCACTTTGAGCATTACCAATCCTCTGATCCTGTATTAAGCCTGTGTGGTTTTTATGTTCTTGCTAGGATTATGCTACTGCATAGCAATAATTGCTTGCTCTCCACAGGGGTTAATAAAATATGTAAAGACTTACAGGATGAGTTCTTTGCATGCGGCCTCTGTCAGGTGCAACCCCGGCTGCCTATTTTAGGAAAATTCCTCAGATGAGTAGTTTGATCTGTTGAAGCTCCACACATGCCAGACAGATCTCGGGTATTATGTAGTGGTGTTCATCAGAGGGCTATAGAGATCAAGAAATAATCCATGATGAAGTGACCGAGGGGAAGAGGTGTTCCCAGTGCACGTGTGTCCCTAAAATAGACAGATTTATATGGATGGTATTGATTATATTCTATACATGCACATATACAGTGTGTGTGTGTATGATTTTATGTATATGTACACACTGTATATGCGCGCGCACACACACACACTATATGCTCACACAGGCACACACTGTATATGCACACAGGCTCACACACTGTATATACACACACTGTATATGCACACATTTTAATCATTCTAAATTGACGAGTTAGTTATGTTATTTTATTCAATAGATATAATCAACACTGAAAATGTTGATTTAATCCATAGCCCATTTAACCACTTGCCTACTGTGCACATACACCCCCTTCCTGCCCAGACAAAATTTTAGCTTCCGGCACTGCGTCGCTTTAACTGACAATAGCGCGGTCTTGTGGTATTGGTGTTTGGTGGTATTTGACCGCCTGTGCGGTTTTTATTTTTTGGGCTATAAACAAAAATAGAGCGTACATTTTGAAGAAAAAAAACACAATTTTTTTTACTTTTTGCTATTACTATCCTATTAAAAAAAAAAAATGTTTTATCTCAGTTTAGGTGAATACGTATTCTTCTACATATTTTTGGTAAAAAAAACGCCTCTCCATGTTATTCTATGGCCTCATGCGCACACACAGGCTATTGGGAGCTGTAAGTGGCATAGGCGTTTTCAAGCTGCAAAAAAAAAAAAAAAAAAAACCCCAGGGCCAGCGCGTCCTGAGGACTGGCATGCATTACAGCTATAAAAATGAAACGCGGCTTAATACTGGATACAGCTAAAGGCCACGTAAACTTCTTTTTTTTTTTTTTTTTTTGACATGTGAGATTCAAGTTTCCTATGAGAGCCATCTTAACTGATCTGACTTTCAGCATTCAAGTCGGACCATAATGATCCGACGTGTGGTGCAACTTGTGCTCTGAGGATCTTGAAGGGGTTGTCCCCAAGATCCATACCAGGCCCTTTGAGTCATGTATGGGTCTTGAAAGGGAACCCCATGCCAAAATGAAAAAAAGAACGGAGTGGGGTACCCCCCAAAATCCATACCAGACCCTTATCCGAGCATGCAGCCGGCAGGTCAGGAAGGGGGGGATGAGCAGGCACCCCACTCCTGGACCATAGAAGGCCGCACACCCTCAATATTGGGGGGGTGGGTGCTTTGTGCAGGTCGGGACTCTGTGCCCCCCACCCCAAAGAACCTTGTACCCATGTTGGGGGGGGGGGGGCAAGAACCTCTTCCTGAAAACCCCGAGTGGTGGTTGTGGGGGTCTTATCGCAAACTGGGGGGCCCCCAGATACCGCCCCCCCCCCCATGTGAATAAGTATGGTGTACATTGTACCCCTACCCATTCTTCCGGAAAAGAGGCAGTGTAGTGTAAATAAAAACAAGACAGTTTTGACAAGCTGCCTGTGTTTTTTATTTTTTCATTTTGGCATGGGGTTTTCTTTCAAGATTCATACCAGACTCAAAGGGCATCCGGAAAGTATTCACAGCACTTCACTTTTATCACATTTTGTTAAGTTACAGCTCTTATCCCAAATGGATTACATTCATAATTTTCCTCATAATTCTACAAACAATAACCCATAATTACAACATGAAAGAAGTTTGTTTAAAATTTTTAACATTTATTATAAGTAAAAAATTAAAAAAATCACATGTACCTAAGTATTTACAGCCTTTGCATCCTGTTTCCACTGATCATTCTTGAGATGTTTCTACAGCTTGTTTGGAGTTCAACTGTGGTAAACTCCAAGTTGATTGGACCTTATTTGGCACACACCTGTCTATATAAGGTCCCACAGTTAACAGTGCATGTCAGAGCACAAACCAAGCCATGAAGTCCAAGGAATTGTCTGTAGACCTCAGACAGGATTGTATGGAGGCACAGATCTGGGGAAGGGTACTGATACATTTCTGCAGCATTAAAGGTCCCAATGAGCACAGTGGCTTCCATCATCTGTAAATGGAAAAGGTTTGGAACCACCAGGACTCTCAGCGGGCCGCCCAACCAAACTGAGCGATCAGGGGAGAAGGGCCTTAGTCAGGGAGGTGACCAAGAACCCGATGGTCACTCTGACAGAGCTACAGCGTTTATCTGTGGAGAGAGGAGAACTTTCCAAAAGAACAACTATCTCTGCAGCCCTCCACCAATCAGGCCTGTATGGAAGAGTGGCCAGACAGAAGCCACTCCTCAGTAAAAGGCACATGACAACCCATCTGGAAGTTTCCAAAAGGCACCTGGAGGACTCACAGACCATGAGAAACAAAATTCTCTGGCCTGATGAAACAAAGATTTAACTCTTTGGCCTGAATGACAAGCGTCATGTCTGAAGGAAACCACTTATCACCTGGCCAATACCATCCCTACAGTGAAGCATGGTGGTAGTAGCATCATGTTGTGGGGAAGATTTTCAGCGTCAGGAACTGGGATCAAGTGAAAGATGAATGCAGCAATGTACAGAGATTTCCCTAATGGAAAACCTGCTCCAGAGCGCTCTGGACCTCAGACTGGGGCAAAGTTTCATCTTGCAACAGGACAATGAACCTAAGCACACAGCCAACATAACAAAGGAGTGGCTATGGGACAGCTCTATGCATGTCCTTGAGTGGCCCAGACTTGAAGCTGATTGAACATCTTCTGGAGAGATCTGAAAATGGCTGTGCACCGACTCTCCCCATCCAACCTGAGTGACATTGAGAAGTCCTGCAAAGAAGAATAGGAGAAACTGCCCAAAAATAGGTGTGCCACGCTTGTGGCATCATACTCCAAAAATACTCAAGGCTGTAATTGGTGCCAAAGGTGCTTCAACAAAGTATTGATCAAAGGCTATGAATACTTATGTAAATGTGATTTTTTATTTATTTTTTATTTCAAAGATTGCAAACAAGCTTCTTTCACATTGTCATTATGGGGTATTGTTTGTAGAATTTAGAGGAAAATTATGAATGTTTTCAATTTTGGAAAAAGGCTGCAACATAACGAAATGTGGAAAAAAGGTAAAGCGCTGTGAATACTTGGAAGGGGCACGGTTTTCTTGTTTTGTGTTTTTTTTTTGTGTTTAATTTTGGCTTTAAGATCCTCAGAGCACCATGATCCGACTTGGATGTGACTGTTGTTCAAATCAATGGGCTCAAAATCGGATCAGTTAATACGGCTTTCATAGGGAACCATTGATTTTGAATAGAGGCAGAGAAGCGCTGCTAAAGGCCAATGCGCATTAACGCCAATGCAAAAAGCTACTGAAAGTGTGTTTTTTAGATCCGCTTTTTCCTGGTGTTAGTAGTGGCTTTGCAGCTTGTTTTTTATAATCCTTTTTGTGCACAGGACTAAAACGACTGATTTTTTTCCTGTTAAATTTTTCTACTTTTTTTCTTGCCTTCAGTAGGAAATGATCTTGCTACAAACAAGCCTGTGCAGAGATAGAAGTTATGTGAAGGTATTTAATGGCAGTTAATCGTTACCTGAATCTGTAGAAACAAGTACAGGTTTTTATAAATGCTTCTTCCGTCACCATACATGGAAATTAAAATGTTATCATTGTGAGCAGAGGTAGGCTATAACACCTAATGGCAAGTGACTTTAAACTCAACTTGAGGTGTTCCCATGCAGGGTAAAGCAACATGTATATTCTTCCTCCATTCACTCCCCAGCCACTGCATCTGACTGCAAGAGCATGAAGCTGAGCACACATTTAATGTTGCTTTGCGCTCGCCCAAATGCGACTGATATCTAGTGTACCTGTTACCTTGCTCTTAAAGGATAGTTCACCTTTAAAAAATACCTTCCTATGCAGGTAAGGGATGTTTGTAGACTAAAACAAACTGTGCAGCTAAAGATGAATAATACCCTTTCTTTAGGTGTAGGACATTTACATATCTCCCAAAGCCTGACTGGAATTCTCACAGGACATTGCTAAGTACTCCCAGCATGTTGTAAAGTGGGGCCTAGTCATCGCTGCTCACCTCCACCATCACAGGAGTGAGCTCTTTCTCTGATTCAATCCCCCTCACATAATTTTTCTCTCCCACTGATAGAGTATCTCTGAGCTCTGCATTTGAGAGCTTGCTCCTGTGATGGTGGATGTGAGCAGTGATGATTAGACCTCACTTAGTAATGTCCTGATAGTATTCCAGTCAGGTTTCATAAGGTATGTAAACGGCCTACACCTAAAGCAAGGATTTTATTCAACTTTAGTCAGAGCTGCATAGTTTTGTTTTTATCTACAGATGCCCCTTTTCTGCATATGCAGTTTTGTGGTAAAGGTGGTTTATCCCTTTAACAGCCAAAAACACAGGTTTGCTTCAAAGTGAACATTTAGGCCAGGCTTTAATCTGTCAAATATTTACATATACTTACCAATAAGTAAATACGCTTAAAACGGGCCCTCACTGACCTTTTTGTAGCTGCAGTCAATGTGGAGCAATGAAATCCAAATAGTTTACAACAGAAGCACCGAGGGCTGGTTCACACCATTTATGTACAGAACTCTGACTTTTCTCCAGTCTGGAGTTAAAGCGGTAGTTCACCCCCCCCCCCCCCCGACACATTTTACCATCGAGACAGGCATTGTAGCGCGAGCTACAGTATGCCTGTCCCGATTTTTTTAACCCCGGACTCACCTTGTAATCGGAGATCGTATTTTTCGGCTCCCGCGGGGAATGGGCGTGCCTATGGAGAGGGAGGATGATTGACGGCCGGCCCTGGCACGTCACTCTCCCCGAAGACAGCCGGAGTAGGTCTCGGCTCTTCACGGCGCCTGCGCACAGGCTATGCGCACGCGTCGTGAAGACCAAGCCTATTTCGGCTATTTCCGGAGAAGCGTGACGCGCCAGAGCCGGCCGTCAATCATCCTCCGTCTCCATAGGCACGCCCATTCCCCGGTATCTTCAATCTACGAGAACAAGGTGAGTACGGGGGTAAAAAATTCGGGACAGGCATACTGTAGCTCGCGCTACAATGCCTGATTTTATGGTAAAATAAAAAAAAAAAATTTTTTTTTCGTCGATAGGGTGATCAAGGATCAGATTTTTAGCCTTGCTGGTTCGCTTTCAGAGGTCTATTGCCTCTCATTCCTTGGTGTGTGCCTTTGCAAGACTCCGTTGACTCCATGGGACCTCAACTTTTGTACTTTCTGTATCTGTTTGAACCCATCTCAGCCATCCTTTTTACCTAAGGTCGTCTCTTCGTTCAATAGTATCCAGGACATTGTATTATGTTCTTTCTGTCCTAAGCCTCAGATGTCGGGGGACAAGGCTCTTCATGCCTTGGGTATGGTTTGTACAGTCAAGATTCACCTGAAGTTGACTGCCACAATTCGTCAGTTAAATTCTATCTTTATACTGCCTGATTGCCCAAGGAAGGGTTACGCAGCTTCCAAATGGGCAATTTGGTGGACATGTCATCCTATTTATCAAATTTATTGTTTAAAGAAGGGGTCCCCACCACCAGGGCCGCGGACTGGTGCCTGTCGTGGCCTGCTTGGAGGCTGGAGCGTGCGACAGGTGGTGGGGGGGTGTCGGAGCAAGCTAGACAAACATGCACCACCACCCTCCCACCACCAGAGGTTGCCCGCTCCCCTTCTACACCACTACTTCCTTCACTCTTTGTGGTCACCATACAGAGAGGAGAGGGGAGGTGAAGGGGATGGAGGGGAGTCAGGCCAGGATCATAGAACATTGGCTGACGGGTTGCACTGCTGCCCCCCCCCCCCCCCATGCACCTTTCCATGGTGAGTGCTGGAAGATGTAACCATGACCTGGAGAACTAACCCTTTATGCGCATTTGACCATTTATAATCTGATGGTCACATCATTCTGGTAAGAGTCCCTTGTGTTGAAGTTTGACAGTTGCTTGGACATTATTTTGACTAAGGCTCCATTCACACCTTGGCGACAAAACGCCCGACACGCTGGAGGGGCGAATTACCATTGCTGTCTATGAGATGGTTCACGCCTGCCGCCTAAAAACAAGTCCCGGACCCTTTTTTTCAGGCGGCATTGGCGTTTGGCCGTAGACAGCAATGGAAATGATTTGTTAAAAAAAAAAATTTAAACGAATTGCGGCCAAATACGCCGCGTACGCGGCGTTACTTGTCGCCTAGGTGTGAATGCAGCCTAAGAGCTGAAAGATTTTTTTTGTTCTTGGTCCATATGGACACTTTCTATTTTTATTTATGTCTATTCATTTCTATTGTTATCTCGTTTTTCATGATTTGCCAATCAATGGTGATGATTATGGATTACACATTAATTTTTTCTTTTTATATATTTATATATAAAAATCGCTGTGCACATTTGAGCTATGACCCCTGCGACTACCAATACGCCCTGCCCCATCTGTAGAGGGGATGTAGTCGGTGAGGCTGGTCCCTGGTGCTGGGAAGGTTGGGGACCACTGGTCTAAAGGGCAAAGTTCCACCATTTTCAGAGACTGCTCATTCTGCTAGGAGTTTTCCTGGGAAGTTTGACATGAGGTTTCCACAGCTCAAGTTTGTAAGGCTGCTATATGTCCTTCGGCTCATACATTTACAACGTTTTACCACGTAGATATTTGATCCTCCGAGGATACAACATTCAGGTTCTCTCAAAGGTGGCAGCATAACACTATCAAAATGCATATAAAGATACTGTGTTCATGATCTTCAAGAAAATAATTTTACAGGTGAACCAAAATTCACACATTCATGTTCCTGTGTTTTTGATCTTTGCTTAATATTGAATATGCTGCCTTCCAAAACCTTAGTCACTCCTTTAAAACAGAACTCCAGCTTTTTTTTCCTTTCCCTCTGCTAAAAAGAATATGTCAAAGTGCTAACTACCCTTAGGATGCTCCAGTGCTGTCCTCAGCTTCTGCCTTGGTCCAGTGCCAGCAGTCCTCTACAGGGCAGAGGGACAATTCTTCATTCTGCCCATTTCCTGTGGGCCCAACCTGTCTTTTTGCATGCTGGACTCGCAGTACTTCAGGACTGGAATTTTTCCTCTAAGGACCAGTTCACATCAGATACAGTTCCGTGTGCTTTTTTTCTGCACAAAATGCATGCAGTGTTTTTCATGTATTCCAATGGCTCTAGTTCACCCCATACCGTTAGTTTCTGGTCAGTTTCGGCACCGGAAACTGACTGCATGGTGTGAACTAGAGCCAACTAGCCCACTAGGGTTTCAGTAGTCTCCCCTGATGTTTTATTCCCCAGACCGTTCATCATTTTTGCCTGTCTTTGGAATAGTTTTCAATATCTTTTTGTAAGTGAGGTCTCTAGAGCTGCACACAGTATATAAAACGAGGTCCAACTAAATGGTAGAATAAGAACAAATCGCTAGTAAAGAAATGGCTACTGATACTAATGCTCGTATCCCATGACGTCTTGGGCCACTTGACATGTTGAGTTCAGGAGGAGTTGCACTCTTGTGGATAGACTGTAGAAGGGGTTATATCTGAAGTTTCTGGTCATACGTTTAGCACTTACGTTTTGGAAAAAAAACTAAACCGGGACCACAAGGCAATGACACAAATGTTTCCTGCAGTCTGTTTATCAGTATTACCGTGTAAGCTGGAAACGAGGCTCCTAATGCTTGAATGTCCCATTTGTCTATGAAATATTGTAAATTCATTGGGCAGAAAAACTGCTTGCTACGCTGTAAAATGGTTTTGTCTGTTTTCAGCCGAAGTAAGTATGTGATATTCAGTCACTGATTGTTTTTGGCAGAAATAACTTAGGAATGAGTTTGGTTGCTTGTCTATCAGCTGCTTGTTGAGCATGAGATGAGAAACTAGTTAATCAGATCTGCATGACTTCATCACATCTTTTTTTAGGCCTCCCTGATATAAATGACATGGGCCTTCTACTTGATTTTCAATTTTTTTAAATTGCATTAGGACTAGCCCAAGTAAGGCTTTTGGTTGCTTTCATGACTGTATACTGGAAAACAAAGCATAACAAATGAGTTTTGCTTAATGTGGGAGGAAAAGCTGTTTCCTTGTGACTTTGTCTTCTGTGCACTGGAAAGTTGTATTGTACATTTGAAGCTGGTTTTGTATAAGAGTACTGGGACAGCTAGGCACCAGTCTCATTCTTGGCCTGATCCTCTAAACCAGAGGTCTCCAAACTTACTTAACAAAGTCCGTTTACTGTCCTCCGGCCTTATGGGGGGGGGGGCAGGGGCACTGTGGCGGCGGCAGGAATAGAAAATGTTCTATCAGTAGGAGTAAACGATGCCCCATCTTTGGTATTGAGGGGGCGGAATAATACCCCATTGTTGGTGTCTGTGGCAAGAATTATGCACCATTTTTTGTGTCGGAGGGTAGAATAGTGTCTCATATCGGTGGAATGAATAGTGCCCAAAGGGCTGGATTAAGGCAACCTAAGGGCCACATCTCTCCCCCGGGCCACAGTTTGGAGACCCATGATCTAGAGAATGGTCCGAGAAATAGAAAATATCCAGTGATCACCAGTTGTGTGGACGAAAATGCCTTGTTGATGACAGAGGAGAATGGGCAGACTGAGATACTGTTGCCTATCCTCTTGAACCAAATCACTTGTTACAACCAAGGTATGCAGAATACAATCTCTGAACACATCTAACCTTGAAGCCGATGGGCTTTAGCAGCAGAAGACCACACTGGGTGCCACTCCTGTCAGCTAAGAACAGGAAACTGAGGCTACAATTCGCACAGGTTCACGAAGATTGGAAAAATGTCTCGCATTCAGCTGCGACATTTAGATGGGAGGGTCAGAATTTAGCATAAGACCATCACCAGCACTACCCCATCAGCTAATGGTGGGCAACAACCCGCTATCGTCTGGGTCATAGGAGAACAAATGTAGGTGTACTCCTGAAACCCACAAGAGAAACATGGCCAAAAAAGCTTTATTTAACCAATGCAAGTGTTTAGCATGCTTATCCAATGCTGTAAACATGTGGAGGACATTAGAAATACTTGCGGATAACTACATGGTGCAGACCTCTTATGACCACATCCTTTTTTCTTTTTTTTTTAATATAAAAATATAGTTATTAAAGGAATCTCTACTGAAGCAACAAGTTCCTGTACTTTCTTTTAAGCTTATACCAACTATCTTTTGTTGTCACTACATCAAGCTGTATGAAGATTTGAACTTTGTATGTATTTACAAGCTGATGCCAAGTGAGATGCTAATAAAACTCATACTTTGAGTAAGCCTGGCTATTTAAACTTTTGAACGAAACGTCCTGAGAAAAGACGCTATTGACATAACACGTTTTAAAAGTCGCGCTTTTACATTGTATGTCTCACAGGATCGGTTTCCTGCTAGGTAAGTTTTGTGAACACTAATGCATAAGAGAAAAGTGGACCCGGCAGACTCAAGAATAGATTCTCTGTGGCATCATCCCATAAATTACATATTCCAGACTATACACTATTAATTCCTCTATAGAAGAAAGACCAGAACCCATCTGAATGCAGGACTCTCCATCCACAGGGGAGGGGATTTTGACTGTGCCATAACAATGGGAAAACCAAAACAAAATATTAATATATATGCAGGAAAAAAAAACTTCTTTAATAAAAACATAGATTCATTGTATCTTATTAAAAGATGGCATCTTAGTTTTAAAATCAGAAATACGAAAAGTCAAACAGGCATATATGAGTAAAAGTAAAAAAGGAAAGATGAAATTCACCGAACTTGAGGGATAAATAACTCGGTGAAGCACTGGTGTGGTATATGCCACATAAGTATGCAAACAAAAAAGAATAGACCGCTGTATAGTACAGACTGTCAAAAAGTAGGCAGTGATTCACCATGCAATGTAGTATACAGAAACGTTTATTGAAACCTGTTAAAAGGTATGGTGGAATTAATTCACATGGAGAAACTCCACAACATGCAAACAACGTTAAAAACAATCCGGATTGTTGTCCAGTGTGCTGATGGAAATCTAAAAAATACTGCCTGAAATATTAGCTATCAATCAGATTATGTGTGTATTCGAACATCCTGTGTTGCTGGTATTCCAGTTTGTAAAAGGGATGATCAATTCAAATGGAAAAGAACGCTGGAAAATTAGAATACCCTAGCAGACAAGATCTGTCTTGAAGTCCTCTGGTGGACGAAACGCGTCCACCACGTGACATCACGTCTGGAAGTGGAGCTTGTTTGTCCCCATGCCGACCCACAGCCGTGATTGATTTGGAAAATAGCTGGCCGGCTTCCCAAATGGTCTGAGAAAACGTTGACATCCTGGTCAGAGCGATCGTCATAAGATCAGCAGCAGTAGGTTGACTCCCTATTGCCATTGTCACTAGCAAACCTGAACGGCCTTTGAGAAGTGCCGACAAGCTGCACCACATGTGAAAGGTGAAGAAGTGGGTAAACCATACTTTAGCGCTAGAATGATATCCCGCGGGTTTGCTTATACTTGGCTTGCTCCCTTCTTGCTTTTTAACATGTATACTATGCATGATTTGCACATTGCCAGCTTGTTACTTGTGATTACCTAATGACTAATGCCAAAGCTACTAAATGCTTACCAAGTACTGTATACTGGAAATTACCACCTATTTGGCTTGCGGAACTGCATGAGTAGGTAAAAGAAATGTTTGAAAATGATCCTGTGAACCACTTGTATCTTCATTTTCAATTATACCTACCTGCAAATAATTGACTTGCAATGTACTTTGGCTATCCAATGGTCAATACCTGTTAATATTAGACCACACAGGAACTACTACGGCTCTGTGAAATATTTTTGTTTTTGTTTCGTTTTAAAGAAGCAATCAATATGGTGCTTTCTACTCCATGCACACCATTTTAACTTGTATCATCTACAGAGCAGTCCCTAACACTGCATTCACACCTGAGCGTTTTCAGCTCGTAAAACGCAGAAATAAACCCCCAACAAGCAAAATCCCATTCATTGCAAGGGCACCTGTTCACATCTGAGTGTTTTGTCCCCTGAAGCAAAACACCTGAAAAACGCCTTGAGCTCAGAAAACAACATGCACTTCTATGGGGCAGATTACAGGCGTCTTTCTGCTTTTTACATTGGTGACCTGTACAAAATCAAGGCAAAAACGCAGCACTAAACAGTGCGAGTGGTCTGAAAATCCACTTGCCTCAGGTTTTGTCGGCTTTTTCCTGGATTCAAAAGTGAGTCTATACAGAGGAAGAGCATTGTTCGTTAACCACTTAACCCCCGGACCATATTGCTGGTCAGAGATCAGAGTACTTTTTGTGATTCGGCACTGCGTCGCTTTAACTGACAATTGCGCGGTCGTGCGACGTGGCTCCCAAACAAAATC